>NC_084506.1:17957330-18092330 GCF_024500385.1 Phyllopteryx taeniolatus
ATTGGGTATAAACGGAGCTTCCCTGAATTGCTCAGTCATTCACAAGCAAAGATGGGGCGAGGTTCACCTCTTTGTGAACAAGTGCGTGAGAAAATAGTCGAGCAGTTTAAGGAGAATGTTCCTCAACGTACAATTGCAAGGAATTTAGGGATTTCATCATCTACGGTCCATAATATCATCAAAAGGTTCAGAGAATCTGGAGAAATCACTGCATGTAAGCGGCAAGGCCAAAAACCAACATTGAATGCCCGTGACCTTCGATCCCTCAGGCGGCACTGGATCAAAAACCGACATCAATGTGTAAAGGATATTACCACGTGGGCTCAGGAACACTTCAGAAAACCAATGTCAGTAAATACAGTTCGGCGCTACATCCCTAAGTGTCCTCCGGGCCAAAGAGGAAAAGAACCATCCGGACTGCTATGGACGCAAAGTTCAAAAGCCAACATCTGTGATGGTATGGGGCCAATGGCATGGGTAACTGTGAAGACATCATTAATGCTGAAAGGTACATACAGGTTTTGGAGAAACATATGCTGCCATCCAAGCAACGTCTTCATGGACGCCACTGCTTATTTCAGCAAGACAATGCCAAACCACATTCTGCACGTTACATCAGCGTGACTTTGTAGTAAAAGAGTGTGGGTACTAGACTGGCCTGCCTGCAGTCCAGACCTGTCTCCCATTGAAAATGTGTGGCGCATTATGCAGCATAAAATACGACAACGGAGACCTCCGACTGTTGAACAGCTGAAGCTGTACATCAACCAAGAATGGGAAAGAATTCCACCTACAACGCTTCAACAATTAGTGTCCTCAGTTCCCAAACGTTTATTGAATGTTGTTAAAAGAAAAGGTGATGTAACACAGTGGTAAACATGACCCTATACCAGCTTTTTTGGAAAGTGTTGCAGCCATAAAATTAAAAGTTAATGATTCTTTTCTAAAAACAATAGTTTATCAGTTTGAAAATTAAATATCTTGTCTTTGTCGTGTATTCAATTAAATATAGGTTGAACATGATTTGCAAATCATTGTATTCCGTTTTTATTTATGTTTAACACAATGTCCCAACTTTATTGGAATTGGGGTTGTAGTAAAAATAAAAATTCAGAGCCACTTGCATGAGATAAACTTATCATTTTTCTGGATACGTGAACAGAATGATAGAGAGTAGACACGCAGGTGTTCTCAGAGATTGGAGACCTTTTGCATTATACTCACTGAAGCATCAAATGGATCTCAGTGTGTGATAAAGTGATCCCTCAGTGGAGCTGAATGTAGATCATCTCAAATGTCATCAGTGTTTATTTGTTCAGTATTAAATAAGATACTGTAGTGTATAGACCCAAAATCATGCCCAGTTGTCAGCTCTATACTGTACATTACAGTCCATATGGATTCTGCCATTGATTATTTGGGGAAAATTCAGAGTGAAGTCGAAACAAAATGAGTGACTGATGTAGACTACCTTGTGATGCCTAACAAACCTTAAACATTTTTCTTTTAAAAACGGGGTGCTGCTAGGGCTTTGTGGCGAGACAAGCGGTGACCCATCTGATCAGAAAAGCGAGTCCCCATAAAGAAATTCGTTTCCTTTTTTATCCATACATCCATCCATCCATTTTCTGAGCCGCTTCTCCTCACTAGGGTCGCGGGCGTGCTGGAGCCTATCCCAGCTGTCATCGGGCAGGAGGCGGGGTACACCCTGAACTGGTTGCCAGCCAATCGCAGGGCACATACAAACAAACAACATTCGCACTCACATTCACACCTACGGGCAATTTAGAGTCCCCAATTAATGCATCTTTTTGGGATGTGGGAGGAAACCGGAGTGCCCGGAGAAAACCCACGCAGGCACGGGGAGAACATGCAAACTCCACACAGGCGGGACCGGGGATTGAAACCCGCTCCTCAGAACTGTGAGACTGACGCTCTAACCAGTCGTCCACCGTGCCGCTTTCCTTTTTTAATGTATTTTTATTTATTTATTTATTTTCTTTG
The DNA here is from genome assembly GCF_024500385.1 of Phyllopteryx taeniolatus. Taxonomy (NCBI): domain Eukaryota; kingdom Metazoa; phylum Chordata; class Actinopteri; order Syngnathiformes; family Syngnathidae; genus Phyllopteryx; species Phyllopteryx taeniolatus. The sequence goes on from NC_084506.1 coordinate 17,959,335, forward strand.
TGGTAAATACCTTAATTTATCGTGTACAATGCACACCCATGTATAATGCTCACCCCAAAAGTTGACCTAAAAATTCTGGAAAACCCTTCTACCTATGTGTAATGATTTTGCTTCTATCCATATGATCAAAACATGTATTTTTTCAAAGAATTATTCTGAAATTAAGCACTTTATTTGAACATGTAATACCTTTTTTATTCACTTGCTCTTATTTTGGAATTCACAGCCTTACTTTTATTTCGTAAATGAGAAAACACACAGTTGTGCTCATATGTTTGATTACCCAGGCAGAATTTGTAAGATGGGTACAATTCTTTAAAGAAAACATGAAGGGTGAGGTAAACACATTTAATTTTATTTTAATGGGATTCAAATTAAATTGTCAAGCATTTCAGAAAAGCATTATCATCGAACAAAACATAACCATAAAGAAATGAATGATGGTTGTTGTTCAGTCATATTTAAAAAAATATATATATTTCACAAATTCTGCCAGGGTATGTAAACTTATGAGCACAACTGTACATACAGTATATGCAGTAATACGTACCCCTGTCATATTGGAATGAAAGTGTAGGCTACACCTTTCTCATAACCTCTAGATGGAGGTGACATTTGAATGAAAGTGTACAGCTTTTTCATAACCTCTCGGTGACGGCATACATTTATAGAATATGAAGGCTTTTTCATTTTCTCCTATACCTCTGTATAATGCGCACTATTGATTTTTTTACAATTTTTTGGGGAAAAAAAGCGCATTATACACTGGAAATTACGGGAAACATATACACATGCCATATTCAGGTCTCTGGAATGGCTGGCCATCCACCAAATTTAACGTTACATAACCAAGATTATTTTTGGTGAGCAACCCATGTCAGAAAATAGGTATTTAAGATTTGTTTTGAGTATGGCCCGACTGCTACGTCATGGTCGGCCAAATTCAAATAATACCAACTTCAAATTGAGTTTTTCCACCCATTAACGGATTAATTGACCGATACCTGGATAAAGACTGGACTACACGGTACCACTATTATGTCAACTCAAAAGTGAAGCAGAGCTGCAGTGTTGTTGGATGCGCAGATTAACATTAGCTGACAGCTTTAGCAGCGTTAGCTTGTGACAACCAGTACTGAAGTTTGAAGTGGCATTTTAGCAGTACCTAGTATAGCTAAGATAGCCTGGAAACCCTTTATGAACTTTAAGTATGTCACAACACTCAAAAAGACCCACAAAGTGACAAAGTTCAAAACTAACCATATTCAGTAAGATCCTGTGGTTAAAAAAAAAAATACACGTCTCACACCCTGTACAAGGTAATCATGAACTTTATATATTTTTTTAGTTATAATGCACACAATTCTGTCTGTTCTTTTCAAATAAAAATTTGTTTGGATTTGTTTTTCTTCTGACATGCACACAAGATTTAATTATGTTTACCCTTCATATGGCACACCATACTACATGACAAAGTACTTTCCTCTGTGATAGTTGAACGGTGAGAAAGTAAACACACATAAGCAGAAAGTCTCTGCAGCTGTCTTGCACCTTATGATGAGACTTCATCCATCATACAAAATGTAGATCCAGATTTGACCTTGATGAACTATAGTACATACCGCATGACTTTTCATACCTTCCAAACGCTATCTATAAAACCGGAAACCTCTGAAATTTTAATGAGTAAAATATCAGTCTATCCTTGGCTTTGATAACGACTCGTGAGAAAGCTCAAGACCAGAATTTCTTAATGCATTACCTTGTATCCATCCATCCATTCATCCATCCATCCATTTTCTTCCGCTCATCAGAGGTCGGGTTGTGGGGGCAGTAGCTTTAGCAGGGAAGCCCAGACTTCCACTCCCCAGCCACTTCATACAGCTCTTCCGGGGGGATCCCGAGGCGTTCCCAGCCAACCGGGAGACATAGTCTCTCCAGTGTGTCCTGGGTTGTCCCCGGGGTCCACTCTCGGTGGGACGTGCATCCTAATCTGATTCCCGAGTCACCTCATCTGGCTCCTCTCAATGCGGAGGAGCAGCAGTTCTACTCTTGAGCCCCTCCCGGATGACCGAGCTTCTCACCCTATCTCTAAGACACCCTGTGGAGGAAACTCATTTCAGCCGCTTGAATCCGGGTTCTAGTTCTTTCGGTCACGACCCACAGCTCGTGATCGTAGATGAGGGTAGGAACGTAGATCGACCAGTAAACTGAGAGCTTTGTCTTTCGGCTTAGCTCCTTCTTCACCACAACGGACTGATACAAAGTCCGCATCACTGCAGCCGCTGCACCGATTCGCCTGTCGATCTCTCATTCCATTCTTTCCTCACTCGTGAACAAGACCCCAAGATACTTGAACTCCTCCACTTGGGGCAGGATCTCATCCCCGACCTGGATAGGGCAGTCTACCCTTTCCCGACTGAGGACTATAGTCTCAGATTTGGAGGTGCTGATTTTCATCCCAACTGCTTCACACTCGGCTGTGAACCGCTCCAGTGAGAGTTGGAGATCACAGCTTCCCTCTCATCCACCGCGGTGAACCCCAATGTACAGGCGCCGAGGCAGGGAGAAATAAGTATAGCCACACCTGCTCAGTCCCTCTCACCGTGGGCAACTCCAGAGTGGAAGAGAGACCAAACCCTCTCAAGAGAACTGGTACCAGAGCCCAAGGTGTGTGTGGAGGCGAGCTGGACTATATCCAGTCGGAACCTCTCAACCTCACACAGCAGCTCGGGCTCCTTCCCTGCCAGAGAGGTGACGTTCCACATTCCTTGAGGCAGCTTCTGTAGCCGGGGATCGGATTGCCAAGGTCCCTGCCCTCGGCCACCGCCCAGCTCACACTGCACCCGACCCCTATGGCCCCTCCCACAGGTGGTGAGCCCATGGGAAGGGGGACCCACATTACCCTTTCAGGCTATGCTTGCCTTCGAGCCCCACGTCCAGGCCTCCACCTCCACCATGATAAGGTGACGGCTCAAGGAGGGGCATTACCTTATAAATCGTAGAATAATTGCTCTCTCTCTTGAGCCTTTATTGTGGGGGGAAAAGTCTCTTCCCGTACAAACAATAGTTTTAGTTTTTGAAACATAGGTGGGATCCATTCCTTGTCTTCCTTAAGATTAATAGCGTAGCTAAATTATATAGCCGTCTTATCTCCATGCCTTTCAGATGAAGATAAATGGGTCAATTTCAAATGTAATTAGCCATGCCAGAGTGTGTGTTTATTCCTTGAATATCTAGCTTTTATCATGGTGACAAGCAAACCTGCAATTAGCTTCTCTTTTTGTTCCCTGTGAGGCAAATCTGTTTGTAGATTAGAGAAGTAACTTGTGATTCCTCTCGCCTCTTGTCACAATAACTCATTAGCATAAAGGCTGGGGTGGACAACAATGAGAGTGAGTGTTTGCAGAATTGGAATATATTCCGGCGCGAGTTAGGCACCCTTAAAAGCCAAAGAGGTATGTGAGTTAAATGGAGGTTTTTGAAGTGACACACTGACAGAGTGTGTTCCACAGAATCGTATCAGGGCTTTGAAAACTGGAGTCAGATTTATTACCAAGGAGTATCAAAGGGAAGCTTTGGAGATAAATACCCCCATGTATTTTTCTTTTTTGCCCATCTTGGGCTGATAAGAAACAAGGTTTTTGAGCCTTTTCTAACAGCTCAGATGTTTCGGGTTTCCAGAATTTCAATTGCTTTTTTCAAACACCCCTTTATCCCAATTTTGCTTTCATTCGTATACATTTAGGTTCACAGATTTTAACCATGATCTAGCGGGATAACTTCAATGCACGTTGGGCTCTACAAATCTTTTAACATTCATATAAAAGATAGTCACTTGTTAGGTGCTGCATAACATATTGGATGAAAATTTCCCACTAGTGCTAGAGTTTTTTCTAAGATCCTAGGTGTGTAAAGTTGATACACATTTAGTTTGAAGAAGTGTAACGGTGGTGATTCTGAGCCCCGCCACCACCATACTCACCGATTGAGAGCTGCCGGCGCCCTCTTTTAAGCTTCCGACGAGTGAAGTTTTAACAAATGTAGATATGCACAGCGCAAGTTGGAATCTGTCACACTCACCCCCGAAAAGCTCTCTTCCAATCCAATCCTGTCCAGCCACTCTAAGGGTTCGAACACTCCCCCACACCATACTCAATGGTCGATAGCTGAAGAGTGAGGTTTTGATGAACGTGCATTTACACAGCGTGAGTAGGCATCTATTACAGCAGATTTCACTGGTAATTTTGCTATACATAATTAGCCTATGAATGAATACAGTCAAATGCCCCAGATACAAATAAAACCAAATTTAGGAGGGAAATATGCCTCCAAAGCACAACAAAACCTTGGCGATTGGCCCGACATTATACATGACAAGACAAGCGATCTGAGCGCCATGTGTGATCTCAGTAGACATAAATTTAGCAAGAATCAGGTAAGAATACTAAAATGTCAATTACATTTCGCGGGCGTGCTGGAGCCTATCCCAGCTATCATCGGGCAGGAGGCGGGGTACACCCTGAACTGGTTGGCAGCCAATCGCAGGGCACATACAAACAAACAACCATTCGCACTCACATTCACATCTACGGGCAATTTCATGGTGTACCCCGCCTCCTGGCGATGATAGCTGGGATAGGCTCCAGTAGCCCGCGACCCTAATGAGGAAAAGCGGCTCGGAAAATGGATGGATGGATAGATGGATGGATGGATAGAATTTGCTAAAATTCGTTCAAAATTTTAAAACATTTGGGGATCAGCCAGCATCTCAGAACTGATTGTGTTCAACCGAAGAGGTTCCGCTGTATTTTGATATAGATGAATAAAGTGCACAACAACAGCTTTTTTAATAACCACCCGCGGGGTTGGCTGGGGGGGGGCGGGGGCGGGGGTGGGGGGGGTGATGGCATTGGGTCCCTGCGTCACCCACTGGGTGGCCAGTTGTCGGGGCTCCTCGGTGGGTCCCTCGGTGTGGGACGTGTCCCGTCCACCGCGCTGCTCTCGGGTGGAACCCTGGGCCCGATCCCGCCCCTCGATTGATTGGGTGGGCTCCCCAGCCGCCGCGTTGCGGCCACAGCAATTACAGGACATTTATGTCAGTCTTTGTGCATGTGAAACGGTATCAATTCACTTGCATTTATCCTCATACACACACCCCTAGGACTCTTTCACTGGGTGTGGGGTCACGCACTTGTTGCGACAAATAACTCATGAATATCCAAATCGCTTCTGTATCCCCTCACTTATACTCTCGTCCTGTAGACTTTTAGAATTCACATAATTAATGCCACCACAGTTGTAGAGCCGGGCTCACGACCCTTGTCCTGCATGCTTCTTCTCCTGTCCTTGTCCTGTTCTATCTTGTCCTGTCCTTCCCTCACAGGGTGTAGCACTACAGCCCCATGCAACACTCATATTTCATGTTTAATTGTTGTAGATAATGTAATGATTTACTTCACTCATCCTGTTTACAATTAGTGCTTTGTCTTTTGTCTTTGTTTCTTTCTCCCTTCTAGAAACTTTGTTCTGTTCGACTGATCGAGTCTGATTCTCAATAAACCTCAATTATAATACCACAGCGGAAGCTTAAAAACTCCACTGTGACACAGTAAAACTGTTCCGGCATTAAAGGGATACAGATTTTCCATTCTGCTTGACCTAACAGCCGAACAGAACAAAAAAAAATAAAAAATAACATTCACAGATGATTCATCAGATATGTTACAATCTTTCCACATCTGTTTTTCCACATATTACATTCCGTTTCCATTGTGTGCACACGATCCCCTGCAAAACATCCTGTAGCTTTTTCACCTAAGCTGAGATTCATAGCAGGAAATTGATTCCTCTTGGACATTATTCTTCCACAGAGTCAGAGGCAGGGCTGCATTCATTTGTCAGGTGTCTACGCAAGGCTCTTCATGTGCTTTCTGACTTGTCGCATCCGGGCCAGCCGGAGAGGAGATAGGCTGCTAAACAAATGGTTGCTGTCACACAAGGGAAGGCAGCGTTTAATGAGTCTGTCGTCACCATTGGCACGGTACACGTCAAACTTGGGAGTTGGGGTGTAAATCCGCTCCAAAGCTGTTCTTTACCACAGCATCTTTAAATGTGCAGTTAGTCTGCCTCTGCAATCAGTGTTCATTACTAGAATGTCAAGACCAGAATTCTGGACTTGCAGTCCAAGGCTTTTTTATTTTATTTGATTTTATTTTTTTTTTAGGATGTAGGAAAATCATAATACAGTATAACGCCAAATGAAGTAAATTAATTTACATTTTTAGGAAGACGTACCGAACTATACTTTTCTGCTTCACATCAAGGTGAAAGGGATTTTTTTTTTTTTTCCATTATGTCGGGTATGCTTCAGTCAGTCACAATACAAATTGTTGAAGGCTTGTATGTTGTCTGTATTTCACTTCATTTTTAGCTCTGTCCCTCCGGCTGTATCGAGTGTCTACTGTTCAGGATGTGGCGCAACAATTAATCCTCGGATTGATTCACTTCCTATTGAATTGCCCCCAAACTCCAGATGTAATTCAACCTGTCCTTGTTAATCCTAGACCTTACTCTACTCACCGGCCCTTAAAAAGGATTGAGTCATGTGGCAACTGTTTGTCCATACATTTCGGTATGTAGGTTGAAATGGGGATGAGCATAAAAGTCGATAAGTGATGGTTAAGAATTCTGGTGATTATGTGGAATTGATAGTTGAATGATCTTGTTTTAATGCAATTGATGCAAAACGAAGTGCACTACTTAGCGCAGTTGATGAAAAGAATACAACACTGGCGACAAAACTGCAGTTCAGGACATTCAGAGAGAAATTCTCCTATCCCATTACAAATATTTGAAAAATAATAATTAATTTTAAACATTCTAAACTCCATCAAGAAAACGTATACCTATCCTCACTTTAAAAGCTTGCTCAATGCCATTAATCCATTTTCCATATTGCTTGTTGAGCTCGCTTAATGATTTAGATATATTTAAAAATTGCAGGTTGCTCAAATTTTATGGTAATTCACTGAGCCAAAATGTGAAATAAATTATTGAGACATTGCGCTTGTCTTCAGGGTCGTGGGTGAGCTGGAGCCTATCCCGGCTGACTTTGGGCGAGAGGCGGGGTACTATTACAGTTTGCCAGCCAATTGCAGGGCAAGTCTAGACGAACAAACATTCACACTCACGGAGTTGACAATGAACCTAATTTGCATGTTTTGGGAATGTGGGAGGAAGTTGGAATATGCGGAGAAAGCCTACACAGGGAGAACACGCAAACTCGACACAGGAGCCGAGATTCAAACCTGGGCCACTGTGCCACTGCTATAAATCATTATACAATAAGGAGCCCCCTCGTGCCAAGTTTTGTCCCTCATAGGAAGGATATCCAAGGCCATGACACCGTTGCCACATCATTTCTTTTCTGTCGGTGAGGTTATCTTTGATGATCTTGATGAAAAAAAAATAGTTGAGTGAAGTGAAGAAAAGGCACCATTGCTTCCTACCTTGATTTAATCTGAATTCTGTTGCGCAATAACTGTTAATGTTCTAACCAAGTCCTTTGATTTCCCCAATATGCATGACCTAAACGGTATCCAATCTAAACATACAGTGGAACCTTGGCTATCATATACCCCAGTTTTTATAAGATTAGTTTTTCGAACAATTTTATTTTGCAGAATTTTCTTTAGTTTTCGTACATCCGCTCGGTTTTTGTACAGTTGAAAACTAAACATACCAAACGGCTCAATAAGCCACTAAAACTGTTCTAAGACTGTTCTCTTTGATGATGAAGTTGAGAAACACGACACTAGAGAGAAGCATAGACGTTAAGAAAGAACTTGTACCAAAGTAGAAAAATGTTGATGATCTCGCCAGGATGTATGGGAAATCCACATCGTTGACAGATTTTTGTGTGACTGGTGTCCATTGTACTTTCGAGCTGGTATGGTAAAGGCGATGAGAAACTCCATAGAATTCAAGAAAGAACTTGTCACAAAGTATGGAAATGGCAGGTTAACCTTCCAAACAACAACCCATCCGTCCTCCATTACTCCTCGCCATTTTCCATACGCCATGAGTCTTCTATCAAGGTAAAACTGTTTAATGTTCATATATGCATTTCATTAGTCATTTACATACAGTGTATTTCACATTTTCTGTATGTTAAGCTATTGTTATTCTCTATCAAATATAGTTTTAGTTAATATGTTTGGGTGTATGTAACAGATGTGTTGGAGTTACATTATTTCCTATGGGAAAAACTGATGTGGAACTTTTTGGAATGAATTCATCACAAAAATTGAAGTTCTACTGTATTCAGTAAGGAGGGTTTTTCAGAATGTGCCTGCAAATTGAAAAATTCTGGGGGGAAAACAGATGTTTTTTGATAATGCTGTCGACTCCACATGAAAACCTTTAAAACACAATCGAAATTGTTACTGTTTTAGCAGATTGTTGTGGTATACCCTGAGTGTATTTCTATTTCTGAAGGTTACTAGTTTTAGTTGCTTTTTGTCAGTCACTTTTCCAGTCTGTCTTCCATCTTTTAGGCTGTCTTCGAGACATATCCCCTAGCGTCGCAGTGCGCTCTGCTTTGATTGGCAGTCTTGATCCTGATACTGCCTTTGACCTTGGATGCTGTTTGTCTGCCTCAGTCCAAATTGCTTGTCCTTAGTTGCCTGTTTTACTCTCTATGTACTGCACTTTATAAAAGACCTCAGTCTACCTCCAAATTTGTTTCCCTCGGGTCCCCTTTTGGAGAATTATGACACAAATGAACAAGATAATATAATCAAGTGAAAGAAAAGAAAATCCCTTGGCTCTTAATGAATGAGTAGCTGCCAGATTTAAATGGTGCCGCAGATCACATTCTATTGACGTAGTGGAAAGAGTAGTACTTTGCAGCATGAGATTTCATACCATGTTTGAGAGATAATATATATATTTCAAAGCTTCTTGATGCACTCAATCTTTCCTCAGGGACACGAAGACTCCTAAGTGTTGTCAGCAAGTGCTTTTTATGGACACAGTCCTATTCGTCATAACTAGTTTGCATTCCAGGGGTTTGGGAGAAAACATCTTGCGTAGGCACATTTGCGTGGTACTCAGTCAACTACATGATCTGAACATCTGAATTGTGTGGACCGTGTGTCTTGAACTGCATCGTGAAACATGAGCCTGTAACAGTCCCAATCGGCTTCAAAGGCAATACACTTGTCACAAGTTCTTTAAAAGCTTGCCTTCTCAGTGAGAAAGTGTCTCAGGGACAATCTGGAGGATACACTTTGATCTCGCCACGCCTGTCCCTTTTGATAAAGGAAAAAGCCCTCAGAAGCAAATGAGAATCATATTGTCACTCAAGAAGCCAGCTCGACTTTCATATCAGAGTAAACACTAGAGTAAAGACTGCGTGTTACTTTATAGAGTGTGGTGATCTATCCCACTTATTTTCTGTTTGTTGTAGCTTTTGCCGTGAACAGTGTTTGCTTATTACATGACCACCACTTGAAACTTTTTTTTTTTACACTTTTACATGTGAAGAAAAATATTTGCTTTAGACTGATGTTTACTATGGATTAGCAAGGCTGCCTCATAGTTCTGCAGGAATCATTTGTTGCCATACAAACCACAGTCTTTGAAATTTGGAGGACATTGGCATTCTTCTGAGTACCTTCTTTGTTTGGATCTGACAAATCAAATTGTATTAGTCTATGTTTTTTTCATTTTCTTGCCATCAAAATGATGTGAACGGAGCAGTCGAAAAAGAGAGAGAGTCCTTCCACCAATGTTTGCTAATGCCAAAATAAAACTTAAATAAACTGCTTTATTGCCCTTTTTTCACTTCAAACCATTCCAGCCGAGTCTTTTCCTTGTGGCATGGAGACATTGGGAGTTATGGTATGTCACCCTGTGGAAGCCTAAGGGCAAAAATAATTAAACCAACAGTGCTGTTCCATCTTGTTTGACATGGAGACAGCGGGAGTACTATATGCTGTGGCCATGTGCGAGTAGAAACAAACAAAAAAAAAAAGTGGAATTGTTCACTATATGTCATGTCATATACTGACATTTAAGTGAAAAGTAGTCAGAACATGTAGTCAGCTCATGCTATTTTTAATAATGGCAATAAATAACTTGTTGGGAGATATAATTTCATGCAGTTCTCAGATATTTTCTGGATGATTTGACACCCCCATGGGCCGATTTGTTCATAAACTCACATTTCTGAATGCAATTTGGAGTAATTTCCTGCTGCTGTTTTTGCACTACAGTACTTCAGGTCTTGGAACACCGAGTGACATGGCTTAACTGTGACGCAGTGTGCGGGGTTCTCCTCCTAGTTTTCATGAGTGGCCGACCGGAGGCAACTAGTTTAGCAGTAATTCGAAATTTGAATCGCAGCTGTAAAGGCCAATCAAAAATGCCAGGTCGTATCACCTGAGCTTTCACAACAGAAATTCTGTTTCCAGGTATGAAGCGAGATCCGGCCACCTTCCACCAAACCATACCAGTACAGTATATGTTTTACAATAATATGTAAACATATTTATAATTTCATATATACCTGTGGTTTAAAAGCAAAGTGTGGAGAGTCTCTGTCGCCGAAATGTACGAATGTAGTCAAGGAATAGGGCTATCACTGCAGACAGCCTCTCAAATATCCACTCTTTATTCTCATTCATTTCGTCTCTTTCTATTATTGATAACATAGCTAAAGCAGCCAGGGCAGTCTGCTTCTTCTTGACAATCACACCATGTTGTTTGTGGTTCAATAAAAAAATAATACAATACAATATACTATATGTGGCATCTCAAAACGTTGTTGACCGATGAAAAACAGGGGCCTCGTGTACAAAAGTTGCGTACGCACAAAAACGTGGCGTACGTTGTTTTCCATGGCAAAGTTCAGATGTATCAAGAGTGAAATGAGCGTGGAAATGTGCGGTCCTTCACGTCAACTCCATGGCTGGCGTACGCACATTTCTGCAGCTGTTGGTGCTTTGGCGACACTTAGAGGTGATGCTGGGAAACTGTTATCATAAATCTGCACATCAGAGACACATGAACAATTAGCATTGATGAACAATTCATGCCCGGCAACATTTGATTTCAACAATGTGAAAGAAGCAAGGACTCTGAATTCACTTGTTGACCAGTGTATTAATGAATCACTGACATTTGTGAGGACAGCTATTAATTGATCAAGGGGATCATTTCTGCCGCCTATTGCCCTCTCAATCGCTTCTGGTGACTCCAGCACATGCACTGAAAAAAGAAACATTTGATTAAAATGACATAATTTACCCCTCTTCTCCTAAAAAAATAAAAAAAAAATTATTTGTGTGCGTGTCCTCTCCTATGTATTAAAATAATAAATTGAGGAATCAAAAAGGACTCAAAGTTTTTGATATCCTCTTTGATATGCTAATGTGCTTCTATTTGAATTGAAAAGCTTTATTGCAAATACCATACATACATTTGCGCATGAACCTGTATCTCACAGGGCTGAGTGTAGGTTACTGTATGAACACATTTTTGAGTTATAAAAATACGTGGTATTAACCTTGTGGCGTGATCAGTCAGCCACGCGCTCCCAGCAACCCTGAGAGAATAATGATTGCAGCGACTCTATCCTCGAACGGGGTGAGGCCCTCCACGCCGGTTCTACCGCTTGTTTTGGGCAGCTGTCCTTCACTTCAAATCCACCTGAATGTTTGACTACTTCTTTTTTACGTTAGCGTGTGTGCGTCGTTCCGACTCCACAGCATTGACAGCCGCACATTCGCTGTCACTCGTCTTTCGCGAGTTGTCAACGCCAGAGGACAACGTCCCGAAAGATGATTTTCTTGCGCACCTCCACTTCATTGAGCAACTTCACATTCAGAAAAGTTATTTTTCTTCATTACCTTGCTCATTGTCCTTTTTCACTGATCATGCAGAGATCAGGATCTCAGATGCAGGGTTCATTTAAATATGATTTGCATATTTAAATGTGGGCGTGGACAGGGAGGGGTCGGCTACTCCAACATGTGCACTCATTTCCACGTTGATTGGAATGTACGAAGGAAATGTGCTCGGATTCATGCGTACGCACAGATTCATACATCGGGATATTTTTGTGCGTACGATGTTTTCTGGATTTCAGCGTACGCCATGTTTCAGTAGGAAATCCACGCAAGTCTTTGTACATGAGGCCCCAGGTGTGCGGGTGTGAGTCGTCGACTGTAATTTGTTTACGATTGTCCAGTTCAGTGGCATCGCTCAGTGTGCAGTGGGCCTTAGAGTATGTACATCAATCTTGAAAAGCTGGGAAACATTACAGACAAAATATTAGAGCAACAATGCTAGACTTGAATAATTTCACTTAAATGGCAATGACTTTATTTCTTGAATCGCAGCATATTAAACAAACAACTTTCAAAAGTTGTAGCAAGAACGGAATGTTCAAGCTTATGTTTAACTCCATGTAAGACTGATGGGAAGTCAGGCGCAGACAACTAACTGTGAACATGAGACGCATTGCTCTCTGATCAATAATGAGTTTATGACAGTGATGGACTGCAGTAAACGTGGAGAAATTGGAGAGACAAAATATTCCAGAGCTCAGAATACAGAGATTTTTCCAAGGTCATTGTTCTACTAGGGTTCAGCATAAACATGTAGACAATGTACAGTTTGTAACAGGGGTGGACAAACATTTGTGCTCAAGGGCCACATTGGATTTTGAAAATGAACAGATGGGCCAGATGAGGTCAAAAACAACTAAACCTTAAACTTTGTATGGAAAATAATGTCTTTTTGCATCTAGTTATAATTAATAATTAATCAAGTAGTAGTTCTATCTTTTTAATGCCGTTATTTATAATTACTTTAGTTAGAATTAATAAACCAATTATTTAGAATATTTAAGGAGTATTGATTATTTAAACCAGTGATCCCCAACCAGTGTGCCGTGAGAGCTCATCAGGTGTGCTGCAGGAAATTATCCAATTTCAGTGAACTGGTCCGAAAACGATATCTTTGTTGATCTATCTATGGTAGCGATGTATAGTGACAGGCAAAGCTATTGAAGACTCTTCCACTAGATAGCAGATGGTACATATTTGACCTGCGTATCCACTATTTGTGCCATTTCTGTCGTGTGGTGTGCCGTTAGATATATATTTTTTTTATATATATATATAATGTAAAATATGTGCTTTGGCTCAATAAAGGTTGGAAAACACTGCTTCATTTCCTGTTTGTGAGAAACAAGGTTGCTTGCTTGTAATTATGGATGGCCCAGGAAATGCTCGATCCTTTCACAGGCGTGATTACTTCTCTTGCGGTCTGGCTTGGAAATGACATTACAGATTAGGTTTAAGGCCAATGCAGGGGCAAGTCAGGACCCCTAAAGCCAGGTTCAGCCTTTTTTCACGACCTCCCAGACAATTACATCCCTTTGGAAATGGGGTTCAAGGCCATTTCTTTTCATGTCATTCCCTGTTCAGGCACTCTCCATTAGCCAGGATACACACACAGAACAATAACTCTAATTTCCGCTGAAAAATGATCTACAGTAGAACCTTTAGGTCGACAATGCGGTGTAAAGACTTTATGCATTACATTCTTTTATTATTGTTGTACTAATTTGCACAAGGCTAATAAGATGCAATGCTTGTTGATTCGGTCTCAACTAGTTTGTGGTGTAAAGAAGAACAATGTGTCATAATGGCATGGAAAAAAGGATTTCAGAACATTTAGAGAGCAATTCTGCCATCTCATTCAGAATATTTTGAAAATAACTGAAGGATTGTTAATTTTTAAGGAAATTAAGTTCAATGCCTCTGCCTATTGGTTATAAAATACAGTGGGACCTTGATTTACAAATTTAATCCGTTCCATGACCAAGATCACAATTTAAGCTTACTGGTATATTTAATCAATGTCCCCATAGAAATGAATTGAAATGCCATTAATACATTCCAGCCCCCCACGAAAAAAAAGTTCCATCTTTTGAAGAGGGTAAACTAGCACTGTTTTGTATAAAAGCATAATAAGACATAATAAAAGAGAATGTCAAGAAATTAAATGGTTTTATGAAGTTAAATTACTGTACGAACTGTAGAATTTCTGTGTTGGATGTGTGCATTTAAGAGGCGTGGCCTAGTGAGTGTCTTCAGGAGCTGGAGGCGGTTAGTCTGCGTGTGAGCGTCTGGGCGTGAGTTGTGTTCGACAGCAGCACCTTGAGCGTGTTCTCATTTTGTATTTATGTGTTTGACTGCTTATCCCGTTCAATAAACGGCTGAAAGTACATCAACGACTGTGGCTCTCCTTGCCCACATGCAAGGGCATGACAGTACCTTAATTGCTCCATTTTTGTTTCCACTTCCTTTGAATGGCACTGTATCTAAAGCTCTCTCATCCCTCAAATTTTGGAGAGCAACACAAAGCAAAAAATTCAACCAAGCGACACCTCGTAACTCGAAAAACTCGAATTTGGGGCACTCAATTGACATCATTTGAAATATGAATATCTGAGTAACAACATATCCGTGCCCTAGGCAAACAAAATTAAATAGACTTCATATTGAATTAAAAAATGATATTTATCAAATTTCTAATAATATATTCAAACAGGTTTAGATAAAAAACAAATTTTTAGACTGATTTCACAAGGCTTGACACGACGCACTTTTTCCTTGTTGTCTTCCTCTGAATTTTTGTTTTGTCCAAATCTGCTTTCCAGTTGTATTGACTTTCCTTGAAAATGAACGCTGCACACTCCTTTTTGACCGTGTTCAACCATATTCCAACACACAAAACGTCTTTTCATTGCTAGTGGTCATTCTTCGCCTCGAAAAAATGAAAAAGTAAAACATTATACTAACATTAAAACCAACTCCTTTATTCCCTCTGCCATCATGCTTCGAAAGGTTGCTGATGCCTGCAACTACTGTAGACAATGGCGAGGCTTTGTAAACCTGAGAGTTGAATGTATTTATTCATTACTATTTATTATTTCTTCCTTTAACTGTGGAATTTGGTTTGCCCATTCATGACAACTTGTTGTGTTCGCTGCCTTGGTCTGCTGTGCATGTTCATCATGTTCATTGATTGTCACTGACAGAGTGCCTGAATGTCTATGTTTTGTGATTGCTGTTTTATGTTACTCGACTAGCAGTCTGAAAACTGAATTGCCCTTTGGAGATGAATAGCGTGTGTTTTCTCCGGGCACTCCGGTTTCCTCCCACATCCCCAAAACATGCATGGTAGGTTAATTGAAGACTCAAAAATTACCCGTAGGTGTGAATCTGAGTGCGAATGGTTGTTTGTTTCTATGTGCGCTGCGATTGGCTGGCAACCAGTTCAGGGTGTACGCCGCCTCCTGCCCGAAGATAGCTGGGATAGGCTCCAGCACTCCCACGACCCTTGTGTAGATAAGCGGCTCAGAAAATGGATGGATTGATGGATCTTGAATCTTGAACATAGTTTTTGTGCATCTTGTTAAAATTTCAGATGATTTGAGCAAGAATTGGTTCTGTTATTAGACCACAAAATGAGTTCACATCTTTTGAAACACTTTGTATAAAATGTATAATAGTTTACGTTTAAATTTTTGAACTGTCCTTGTTTTATATTCATTATAAATTCCAGCTTGAGTCCTGGCGTCCATTCAGGCAGTCTAGGAGGTGTAGAAAAACAACATTGGCTTTAGACTGAAATTACAAGATTCAACTAGAAAATCAATACAAAGCAGGATACCGTCACACCGCAGAATGCTGTCTAATGTTCAATCAGATTTGCTCCTTAAGTAGTTCAAACCTAGCATTTACGGAAATAAACGTGGGATTGATTCTCAGAGGGAGGCTGTAAAAATACTGATGATGTTTACTACTTGACTGATATTTTTGTATTACTCTCACTGCTATAGCCTGAAAGCCATAAACCGTATTAATGATGTTGGCTTTAAAGTGCACCTTCAGGTCTTGCTTCGATCCAGATGAGATACAAAGGAAAAATTCATACAAGCAGCTGAAAGAAGAAAAATCAGCTTGTGAGACTGTGACACTATGAAGTTTATATGGATGATGACAATAATGATGATGGGTGTTGAGGCCGCGAGCAGAGGTTGTTACCAAAGAATCATCCATCTGACGATTGCGTCAGAAAGACAGATTTAGGCTTTCTTTCAGCTCGGTGGGTGATCGAACATTTAAAGGTTTATGGGTGCGACTGCGCTCCAGCGAGCCAGTTTTTCTGATTGCGCAAATGAATCCAAATGTCAGACTCTGCCACACACACAGAGCTCCTCTGATTTCCCCACCAAATGCAAACTATTCCGGCGCTGCCGCAGTTTGGCGCCCAGTTGAAAATGAGTAGGGGGGAGAGAGGGGGGAATAAAAACTGGAAAAACTTGAAAAAAAGCCTCTGTCAGAGTTTTTAAATAATGCATACTGCTAGTCATCGCGGAGCGTCTAGCCTTCGAGGAGTCATAAATATACCACACATATCTAAAGCGCTCACACTGTGTGCCACATTAATGGCGTGGTGACAGTGTTAAAACACTCACACGTCACTGCACATTGTTTCCCAGCTTCAAACTGTGTCAATTTGTTGTGGTAATCCAGCAGCACGTTTAAAAGCGTATTCAAATGTGCTACACGACAAAAGCTGTTCGCAAAGATCTCCCTCAAAAACTTATTCTACGTACAAGTGCTGAGTCGTCTTTCAAATATTGTTCTAAATCCGTGTTAGTGAGCTACTACTCCCATCTCCTTTGCCGATAATCCATCCACAGGTGCGGCATATCAAGATGCTGATAAGAGAGCATGATTATATCCCACGTGATCCTTTAGGTTTAAAAGGTTTTTGTAGCTGACTATAATGTGATGAAAGTTGGGTTGAAGTTGATTAATTGATGAGGCCATAGAGATTTTTTTCAGCACAGTACAGTGGCCCCAACCTTTTCTGCGCCGCGGACCGGTTTCACGTAAAGAGATATTTCGACAGACCGGCATAGAGGCAAAAAAAAGCAAATGATTAAAAATTCAACTCACCATTACGTTGATTGTAGTTCTACGTCGATGTGGAGTAGTAAAGTCTTTTAATAGTGCACTTACTGTGCCTTAGGCTGCCCACAATACAAGGCCAGTCCAAAATGTGCAGTTTTATCACACAGCAAAATGCCACAGATGTCACAAGTTTTGAGGGAGCGTACATTGGCATGTTGACTGCAAGACTGTCCACCAAAGTTGTTGCCCTTGAATTGAATGTTCATTTCTCTACCGTAAGCCGTCTCGAAATGGGTTTTAGAGAATTTAGCAGTGCATTTAACCGACTTCACAGACCACCTACACATCCAGCATCTTCACCTCCAAGATCATCTGAGACCAGCCTCTCAGACAGCTGCTTCAGCAATCGCTTTGTGGAGCCAAAGCATTTCCGCACTAACTGTGCGAAACAGTCTCAGGAAAGTTACTCTCCATTGAGCATGTTTGGGATGTTCTGGGATTGACGTATACGACAGCGTGTTGTTGAAGACCAATAAGCCGCAATCAGCAACCTGATCAACCCTATGCGAAGGACGTGTTGACCGTGCGAGGCAAATGGTGGTCACACTAGATACTGACTGGTTTTCTGACTCCCTCAGACCCCCACAAGACTGTAAAACCGCACATTTTAGAGTGGCCTTTTATTGTAGACAGTCGAAGGCACCCCTGTACGATCATCATCCTGTCTAATCAGCATCTCGGTATGCCATACCTGTGAGGTTGTTGAATTGCCTCAGCAAAGTAGAGGTGCTCACTCACACAGATTTAAACTGATTTGTGGACAGTATTTGCGCAAAATATGCATTTTGAGTAGTTGGATAAAGTCTTCGATCTTTGAGTTCAGCTAGTGGGAAAAATGGGAGCAAAACAAGTTTATAATTTTGTTCCATATACAGATGTTATTTTCTCGACAGAATTCAGATGAAGTTAAAAACCACTAAGCCACATGGAGCTAACCAAACACATGCCAACATAAAAGGAAGCTCATGTTCAAATCCAAAGAAATCATTTAATATTTATTGGTATTATTGTAACCCTAGTTGTGCTATTCATTTTGATGCTTGGTGGTGGTAACTTAAATTTTGTGGGTGTGCTGAATAATCCAGTGGACAGCACTGAACACCAATGAGTATTGAAACAAGCAACAAACCCTGAGCACAACTTGTTTCCTTGGAAACCTGCCCTGTTTGTTTTTGCCTCAGCCTCATCATCTGAATCTCTTCCCGAGCTACATTACTGCTCTTGATGTGGTGCACAGTAGACTGAAGTCTATTAAGAAAAACCAAACCAAACAGTATGTTTCTTCATTTCCTGTGACAATCGATTTCAGTGTTTTGTTTTGAAGAAGAGAATAAGGCTTCTAGAAGTTGCATCTTTTGCCCCTTTTCAACTACACAGTACCGTTTGGGTTAACATTTGACCAAGAACTGGACTTTCCCGTTAATATTGATGAAAAGACGAGAGGAAAATTTGCCAGTGAGGCTGCCATGAGGCTCATAGCAACATCGAAGGAGCTGCAGAAATTTCAGACAAGTATTGGCTGTTTAGTATATGTAACAACAATCTCCTGTCTTCTTTATAGGTCTGGGCTATGGGGTAGAGTAGAAAGACGGAAGATGGTCTGATGAAAGTAAGGGTTTTTAGCCATAATTGCAAAAGGTACGTTTGCCACAAACAACACTGCTCATCACCAAAAGAACACCATACCTAGA
This sequence comes from Phyllopteryx taeniolatus, assembly GCF_024500385.1. Classification (NCBI taxonomy): domain Eukaryota; kingdom Metazoa; phylum Chordata; class Actinopteri; order Syngnathiformes; family Syngnathidae; genus Phyllopteryx; species Phyllopteryx taeniolatus. Next base: position 17,978,089 of record NC_084506.1, read on the forward strand.
GTGAAGCATGGTGGTGGAAGCATAATGCTTTGGGGCTCTTTTTCTTTAGCCGGAACTAGGGGCCTTCGTCAAGATGGAGGGCAGTTCCAAATTAGCAAAAAACTTCTGGCTTCTGCTAGAAAGCAAATGAAAGACTACTAGAACATCTGAACATTATTTTCCCGTTGTGATATGTTGAAATGTAAAACCGACCAGCAGTGAATATGAGCCAAACAATGTATTGGGAAAAAACATCATTAGTTTGTAGTCATTTTGTAATTTCTAAATGTTATTGGAAATATGCTACAGAATATAAATTACTGATTTAATTCTACTGTGGCTTCCTTGGCTTCTTGTGGCCAACATGTAAGTATTTTGTATGTTTTAAATGTGCAAACTAATGCTGACTAATGTGCTGTTTATGGGCCTGCATCCTATCAGCTTTTCCACTTCCTGCTTGCTCTACTTGATGAAAAGTAAACAACATTTCAAATCGACTCAGGCTCATTCAGTTGCATCTTATTTCTCCCGGGTGCTGAACTCTCTTCATTAGCTTGCTGGCAATGTTCTTGTCAATTCCGAACGGTTGAATGCCTCCGTTGAAAAGTCTCCTCACAGTCGCCAAAGTCTGTCTTCACACTTGGCTAAGTACAGTTTCAGTGATTGTGGCGGATTTTGTTCTGCCTCCTTAGCAGCTCTGTTATTCTCACATTCTATTACAAACACTGACAATTAATTTTTCCTAATAAGATATTAATCTCTGAACCCTGAATAACTCTTTCCATCCCCTCAAATAACCTTGATGGATTGCAAAAGGGAAAAAAAGGGAAATTGTTTTTTGACAGCTCACTTAGTGTTGCCACAAAACAGGCAGTCCACTCACAAAAATAAGCATTTTTTTCATATGTCTGGAGTGCCCACTGGCTGACATACACAAGCTGACATCGACACACAAACAAAGGCAAATGGTGTCATGGGTGTGTGTTCTGGTTGTTGTCTTCCCCCTGTCTCGTACACACTTGCTCTTTAAAGCATCTTCCTCACCTGTGCCTCGTTTACCCTAATTACCCCATGCATTTAACCTCCTGTCTCATTCTTTCTGGTCGCCAGTTCATTGTACTTTGTTGTCACGTTCCAGCATTCCTTGTTTCCACGTCACAGACTCATAGTCAGAAGAGACCCTGTTCTGATTATTGACCTTGCCTCTTTGCCTCACGTTTTTTCGATACTGTTGCCTTTTTGAATTGCCTGCCTGTGTACTGACCTCTGCTCGTTTTTAAACCTCTCTTTTTGAAACTGTCCATTTGTATTGGAGTCGTGCATTTTGGGTCCTGTCCTTTGTTCCATTCGTGACAGAACGAACTGGCTATAACATGGACCCAGCAGACTCCGACCCGGTGCGCAAAGCCCTTCGAGCGCAGGGTCAATGCATCTCAAAGCAGGATGAGCAGATTGCTGCTCTCCACCTTCATCTAAAGGGACCATCAGAGCATCAGGACACTATGATGAGACAGGTGGCCTCACAGTTTGAAGTTCTAATGAATATGCTTCAGAAGAAGGACCCAGCTGGCACAGCACCTGATGCTGCAACTGTACCACCGTTTCCAGGTGAGGTAGTCACCATGCAGCCACCTGCCACCTCCGCTGCTGTCTGCCCACAGCTCTCTCGACCGGAGAGGTTCTCGGGAGATTCTGGGAATATTAAGCCGTTCATCACTCAGTGCGAACTTCACTTTGAGCTGCAGGCAGCTGCCTTCCCCACCGAGCGGGCAAAGATCGCTTTTGTCATTTCCCACCTGACTGGTCGTGCGGAGGCGTGGGCTACTGCTGAAAGAGCTGCAATTCCGCCGCGTGTCATTCTTGGGCTTCTTTCGTAAAGACTATGGAGCAAGTTTTTCAGTATTCCACACCAGATCGTGAGGCAGCTCGCTCCCGTGTCACCTTACAACAAGGCAAGCAGAGGGTGTCAGATTACGCAATTGAGTTTCGCATTTTAGCAGCTGAAAGTCAGTGGAACAACAGGGCACTACTCAATGCATTTTTTCAAGGACTATCCCCCGCCGTCAAGGATCATTTGGTCCCACTAGACCTGCCGACCGACTTGGACACTCTCATCGCTCTCGCGGGAAAGATCGACAAAAGGCTTTTGGATCGCGAGCTGGACGGAGATCGGCGGAAGGATGCGTCACCGCGCACTTGGAGGACGAGCCTCAGTGACCTGACAGACCAAGGCAGATCCCCTGTTTCCGGTCTCAATCGACTGGCTAGCGTCACCACGGAAGAACCCATGCAACTGGGTAGGTTCCATTTCTCCCCTGAGGAACGTCAACGCCGGCGGAGGGAAAGGCGGTGCTTCTACTGCGGGTAGTTGGGTCATTCCGTGAGCAACTGTCATGTCAAAGTTGCCGGTGCCGGTAACAAGGGTACGGGAGCGGTGAGTCTAAATATTAAGGAAGACCCTACCCAGGTTCTTCCTAAAGTAACACTATGCTCTCCAGATCAAGAGATTCATACATCTGTATTTATTGACTCTGATCCTGACTTTTCTCAAGTGCCCACCTGTTACCATGATATTAAAGAAGTTTTTTCCAAGTCCAGGGCCAAATCCCTTCCACCCCACAGACCTTATGACTGTGCAGTTAACTTGCTGCCTGGAACCACACCTCCACAGGGGAGGTTGTTCTCTCTTTCAGGGCTGGAACAGAAGGCTATGAAGGAGTATGTGGACGAATCACTGGCAGCCGGGATCATTCGCCCATCTTCATACCCTGCGGGAGCAGGATTTTTCTTTGTGGACAAAAAGGACAAGACCCTGCGACCCTGTATCGATTACCGGGGTCTCAACAAGATAACTGTAAAAAATAGGTACCCTCTTCCTCTCATCTCCACCGCCTTTGAGTTCCTGGAGGGAGCCAAGGTTTTCACCAAACTAGACTTAAGAAATGCGGGACATTATGAGTATTTGGTAATGCCTTTTGGACTCACTAACGCTCCAGCTGTTTTCCAAAACCTTGTCAATTATGTCCTGTGTGACATATTGAATGTGTATGTTTTTGTCAATTTGGACGATATTTTGATATTCCCCCCGGATGCGAAGACTCACATTATTCATGTCCGCTCTGTATTGCAGCGGTTACTGCAGAATGAACTTTATGTCAAGGCTGAGAAATGTGAGTTCCACAAGGCGTCTGTTTCTTTTCTGGGGTTCGTGCTGGCTCAAGGTGAAGTTAAAATGGACCCTTGCAAAGTCGATGCCGTGATTAATTGGCCGACTCCCACGTCACGCAAGCATGTACAAAGGTTCTTAGGGTTTGCAAACTTCTACAGAAAATTAATGAGAAATTTCAGTTCTATAGCCTCGCCTTTACATGATCTTACCTCGCCACACAGACCCTTTGTGTGGAACCCGGTTTGTCAGTCAGCTTTACAGAAACTAAAATCGAGCTTTACCTCCGCTCCCATCCTCACTTTGCCAGATCCCAAACAGCAGTTCGTTGTGGAAGTTGATGCGTCTGATGCCGGAATCGGATCAGTGCTCTCCCAGAAATGTCACAAGGATGGTAAGTTACATCCTTGTGCTTATCTCTCTAAAAAACTGACTCCAGCCGAGAGAAATTATGGCATAGGGGACTGTGAACTGCTGGCTGTCGAGGTGGCTTTGGTGGAGTGGAGGCACTGGCTAGAAGGGGCTCAGACTCCGTTTTTAGTATGGACAAATCACAAGAAACTTCAGTATCTTAAGTCTGCTAAAAGATTAAATGCTAGGCAGGCTAGATGGGCTCTATTCTTCACAAGATTTTATTTCATGTTATCCTACCGACCTGGTTCTAAAAATTGTAAGCCAGATGCTTTATCACGTGTTTTCTGCGAAGAGAATTCTTTGTCCGACCCTAAGACTATTTTGCCCAAGTCATGTTTCATTTCTGCTTTTGTTTGGGACATTGAAACTGCGGTTAAAGAGGCTCTGAAGAACACTTAGCCATGAAGAGTGCCCTGAAAACAGGCTTTATGTCGTTCCGACCTTAAGGGGAAGAGTTATCCACTGGGCTCACACTAACTGGACTGTATGTCACCCAGGCATTGCCAAAACGCAATCCGTGGTCGAACAGCGCTTTTGGTGGCCTAATGTTAGAAGGGATGTTATCGATTACGTCAAGGCTTGCCAGGTATGTGCTGCTAACATGCCCTCTCGTCAACGTCCTCCTGGGGAGTTGCGACCCCTGCCAATACCACAGCGTCCTTGGTCAGACATTTCCGTAGACTTTGTGACAGGATTACCGGCCTCTAAAGGTAATACCACCATTCTCACAGTTGTTGACAGGTTCTCTAAGATGGCACACTTCATTGCACTTCCGAAACTCCCCTCAGCTAAAGACACTGCCGAGTTGACGATTAACCAGATATTCAAGTTTCATGGTTTTCCCTAAAATGTGGTATCTGATAGGGGCCCCCAATTCATTTCACGATTTTGGAAGGAGTTATGCAGTCTAATAGGTACTACCGTCAGTCTGTCATCTGGGTTTCATCCTGAAACCAACGGACAAACCGAGAGGCTGAACCAGGACCTGGAGACTGGGCTCCGATGTCTCGCTTCACAGAAGCCACAATCCTGGTCTCAGAAGCTGGTTTGGGTCGAGTTATCTCACAATTCTCTGCAGCCACTGGTCTATCGCCTTTTCACATGGTGCATGGTTACAAACCATCTCTGTTTCCTGCCATAGCCCCAGAATCCACGGTTCCAGCTGCTTTGACCTTGATGAGACGCTGCAGGAGGACCTGGGAGCAAGCCCGCCAGATGCTGCTACGCCAATGGCGGTCCTACAAGACCGCAGCTGACCGCAGGAGGACACCGGCCCCGGACTACAAAGCGGGTCAGCGTGTTTGGCTCTCCACCAAGCATATTCCACTCCGGGTGGAGTCCAGGAAGCTCGCTCCCAGGTTCGTTGGGCCCTTCCCCATCACAAAGGTCATCAACCCTGTCACCATGAAGCTTAGGCTCCCAAGGTCGATGCGGCTCCACCCTGCATTTCACGTCAGCCTGCTCAAGCCCGCCCGGGAGTCCCCTCTGGTCCTGCCTTCCAGCCCCCCTCCTCACCCCAATTTCGTGGATTTTGTCGTCTCGTCGGAGGGGGTTTCAATATCTGGTGGACTGGGAGGGCTACGGGCCTGAGGAACGCTCATGGGTGCCGTGTGGGTTTATCGTGGATGACTCCCTCATTCGGGACTTCCACGTTGCGCATCCTGGGGCTCCAGGGCCGTCTGAGGCCGGTCGTTAAGGGGGGGGGGGGGGGGGCGGGGGGTACTGTCATGGGTGTTGTCTTCCCCCTGTCTTGTACACACCTGCTCCTGGGAGCATCTTCCCCACCTGTGCCTCGTTTACCCTAATTACCCCATGCATTTAACCTCGTGTCTCATTCTGGTCGCCAGTTCGTTGTACCTTGTTGTTTGCATTCCTTGTTTCCACGTCACCGACTCATAGTAAGACTAGACCCTTTTCTGATTTTTGAACTTGCCTCTTTGCCTCACGTTTTTTGGATACTGTTGTCTTTTTCGGATTGCCTGCCTGTGTACCAACCTCTGCTCTTTTATTAAACCTCTCTTTTTGAAACTGTTCATTTGTATTGGAGTCGTGCATTTTAGGTCCTGCCCTTTGTTCCGTTCATGACAAATGGTAAACCAAGAGATCATGTTATAGTCATAATTATGGTTCTGCGAGTAATAATTCAATTTAATGCTGTCTTTGAATATACAGGGTGATTGAAAACTAACTCCCTATTTTAAAATACTTATTTATTCATATGTTGTAATATTTTTCAAAAAATTTTTTGTGTATGTTCCATGATTAAAGGAGCAAGTCTATTCTACCAAACCAACGACTTTGGAAGAACTTGGACGGCGAATACGAGAAGTTATGTCTTCCATCCCACAAGAGTTCCTTGTGAAATCAGTTCATGCGGTTCCCAGGCAGCTTGAGAAACTGGTGGCTAATGCTGGCGCCCATATCGAATTTTAAATAAAACTCCATGCAATAAACTTTCTTCTCATGTTCATTTCTTATAAGAATTATAGTTAGTTATAGTATACAGAAATAAATTACAAATACTTGCTATAGGTTGTTACTTTTCAATCACCCTGTATGTTTAGTAGTAAGATGTATACATCTAAAGCAGCAAATACAGTCCAAGTTTAATTTTGTAGTTCTGTAATGTCCAGGGTGTACCCTCTCACCCAAAGTCAGCTGGGATGAGCGCCAATGACATGTGGCATGTATCCATGCAGCGTTCCATGTTGCCAGAAAAAGTTTACTGCAGTTCTATAATTCAAAGTCCTTTCAATGACAAGCACTATCGAAAATGCATTTAAATATGAAATTAAATCCACTACTAATGTAATGTCAACAGTGGTGGTAAGTACTGTACTTACTGTACTTTTTGTTTTTGTTTTTATCTGTACAAGGGTTAGATGGTATTGTGGCACTTTTCTAGTACCGTGATACCGTACCAGACCATTGTTAAACTTGACAATAAGTGACCAAAAAAATACAATGATTGCTTATTTATGTGTATGTGTGTGCAAGAGCAGCTATTTTAAATACATTGTTTTCAATTTTCTAACTTTTCTTCATTGTTTTGAAATAAATAAAACAAATTATGTGAATGTGAATTATGTGCATTAATGTGCATTATTCCAGAATGCAAACACTTTAGTCTCTTTTAAACTTTTTGTTTGTTTGCTTGCTTGTGTACGTTTCTAGTACTGCGATACCTCACCGTAAAAATATAGCGATAGAGCACTTATACGGGTTTTTATGGTAACTTTTCTGCCCTCCCTGAACGTGCTGTCTGCCATTTGTCAGATAGCAACGAATTTTCCAAATAAGAGGTAAATTTGTTTTGTCATGCCCATTTTACAGTAAAAACTGCCCCAATAAACAAAGAGAATTAAACAACAAAAGTCAATTAGCTTGTTGCTAACATTTAATGCAAACACCGTAGAGAGTATATAATTGACAGTCAAAATGTATTTTGACTTTTTACTTTTGTACTTCTCTCTTTTACATAGGTACAGGAGTTGCAACAATACTTCTACTTTTAACTCCTACAAGATCCAAATCAAAGTCCTTTGGTCACAGGAAATAAATAAATGGCGGCAGGGACTCCTATCAAGAAAACAAAAGAAGCAACCTACCAAAATAAAACCAGGAAGTCTCTGTAGTTTGACAAAATTAGTCTTCTCTACATTTTTCTTCATAAACCCTTTTGTTGATGCTTATCCTTCTTTTGAAATAAATGTCAGAAACAAAAAGCAAAACTCACGCAGTTGACTTTTGAAGCTTGATTGACTGAGCTTGTAAGGGTACGGTGAGGTCTATCGAGCAACATTAGCATACTAATGGGCTCTTATTGGAATAAGAATCACAAAATAGTGGCACAAAAACTAAGAAAAAGCACAACACATGCCCAGAGTTAATACATGGAGGATCTGGTTTTGATATGCTGACATCCGACAACCGCAGTTTTAATTCTGTCAGTGTGGTTTTTAAGGCCCATTTTCCCATAGATTTGCCATTCACATGATGTAACTTTTAGAGGTTAATTTTTCTGCGGGCATAAAATTATTACGAAATAGATCTTTTTTTATAATATGTGATCTACAGTGTGGTACAATTAGGCTTGTAGTCTTCCTTAATCAGAAACATGCATTCAGTGAATGTTTGCAATTCGCCCAAGCCGCTAACTGGTTTAGCTGTTTACAGCTACGTCAGTGCTGTCATAACAAAAGCCAGATGTCTTCTTGACCTCCATTTCTAACAGTGCAACACCTCGATGGCGTGCAGCCATTTATTTTTTACTTTTTTGGATGGAGTAAAATAAGGTGGCACGGTGGCCGACTGGTTAGAGCGTCTCCCTCACGGTTCTGAGGACCAGGGTTCAATCCCCGGTCCCGCCTGTGTGGAGTTTGCTTGTTTCTCCGGGCACTGCGGTTTCCTCCCACATCCCAAAAACATGCATGGTCGGTTAATTGACAACTCTAAATTGCTCGTAGGTGTGAATGTGAGTGCGAATGGTTGTTTGTTTGTATGTGCCCTGCGATTGGCTGGCAACCAGTTCAGGGTGTACCCCGCCTCCTGCCCGATGATAGTTGGGATAGGCTCCGGCACGGCCGCGACCCCAGTGAGGAGAAGCGGTAAAAGAAAATGGATGAAGTAAAATAACAACGAAATCACTCTTACAAACAAATGTGAGAGAGTGTACCAGTACAATAAATAATTCCAGGCTGAATGAAGTACTAACGAGGTTTGGATTATATGACAAGGCGGCTTTGCTCTGACTGGAATCACTTTGTGTGGATTGCAGGAGAGGTTACTTACACCCTGCTCAATGCCTTCTGGGTTTGGATGTGTCCCAAACAAGAGGCTTTTCCAAATAAGATCAATGTGTTTGTGCTTCTTGTGCCCCTCAGAGCTCCAGATCTGTGCAATAAAAGAAGACATTTTGGTGTCATTGTTTGCATGTTGGGGAAGAGGTTGACACGTCCGCCTCACAGCTCTGGGGTTCTGGGTTCAAATCTTGGTTCCAGCCTTCCTTCTTTATATGTAGTTTGCATGTTCTTCTACAAGTTGGATGGGTTTTCTTCTGGTACTCTAAATTCCTCCCACCCCCCAAAACATGCATATTGGGTTCATTGAAAATTCTAAATTGTGTGAATATGAGTGTAAATGGTTGTCTATGTGCCCTGCGACAGTTCAGGTGGCCCCAAAGTCACCCGCAACCCTCATGGGGACAAGTACTGAAAATTGATTAATAAAATCAATTGCAACATGAAAACTAGTGGAAAACTAGTAGAATTTTGTACGCTGCACATATATATTTAGTATAGTAATGTTGAATCTAGCTAGTGAAACGTTCGCCAATTTCTAAAATGCATTCTAATACTGTAATATAATAATAATAAGTTCCATCTAAAAATAAATCCTTGGGGGTAACCTTTTACAGGTAAATTATGTATTTATTAATTTTTATGTTTTGTATTGATGGCACATGTTTTGGCAGTGACAAAAAAGAAAACCTCATAAGAATCAGTTGAGAAATGAATCAATTCGGACTTCATTTGAATATGCATGCATTGCCTTTGACGCAACGTCACGTCACTTAGCCGAGCTGCTACAGCGCGCTGGCGTATCTAGTCTTCATATCTATCGATGTACCCCACCTCAAGTCCAAAGTCAGCTGGGATAGGCTCTAGCTCACCTGCAACCCTAATGAGGACAAGCGCCAGAGAAAATAGGTGGATGTTTGCATAAAATTACACACTCGAGCGGTTTCATTTAGAATGTCCCCGTGTTCTCAAAGACCCAGATGAAAACAGCTGTTTATTTGGAAATTCTAAGTCACTGTGATGATTCAGTGAATTACCTGTGATATATTTTGTGTTGCACCGCATGAGAAGAGCAAAGCCATGCCATCTGCTTACAAGAAAGACCTTCCAACCTGCCTGTGCAGTTAGATAGCACACCTAATTGTATCACGGGGGTGGGGAGCGAAAGCTGTATAATATGAAAGCAACATAATGACCCATATTATAGAACGGGGTGGAGATCATCAGTCCATGAAGCACCTAGTGGGCTTGCTCGGTGCTCTGCTCGTAAACATATAATAGCTTAATGGTGGGACAATTTGCGAGCAGCTGGAGGCGATGCAGCAGAGGCAGCTGTTTCAATTCCGACCCCGAAAAGTCATAAAAGTCACCTCGGTGAGCGTACACGATAATGCATCATCATGCGGAAGACTAAACAGTTCTTAAAAAAGGATTTCAGTCCAACCTCTGAGGTCGAACACAGTCCAATCCTTTTTTACCTGAAAGAAAATAATGGAAATTAGTTTTTGTTTCAGAGTCAAACTGTCACCATCATAAACCTTCAAAGGTTTATCGGTAAATTACATTTGAAGACTTTTGACAGTCACAAACGAGTCCATCTGTTAATTTTCTGTAGCAGCGTTTTCTAACCATTGTGAGCGCTCACTTTATGATCTGCACCTTCTCTTTAGTCTGAGATGTGAGACTTTAAATGTCCATGTTGATGAATCAATTGTATTTTATACTGAAATCTCCAGCATTGTTTACAATTGTAGAAGTGCTTTGATTTGTCCATTTTTCAATAAAAAGGGCATCGAATTTCACCCAAGTGGAGCACCCTCTACTGGCAACAAGTACTGCTTGGGTCTGCGGTTCCTAAAGATCTAAAAAGAAAACAAAAAACTTGACTACCATTACCTTGCCCACAAGCCTAAAAACTGTAATTTTGTGGCTTGGCCAAAGTGTTTATCTTGGATTGAATGACTACTCCACTGGTTGTCGGCTGCTCCGCACTGTTCTGTCTTGTTTGTCGGCTTTTTCCCGCAACGAAAGAATGTTATTTAGTACTTGACTTGTGTAGCGAAGCATTTGTGTGTTTACTCACTTGTGGCCTCTGCGGATTAGAGAACGACTACCTTGTGTCACAGCCGTTTGATTTAAGATGCCCCGTCTGTTTGATTCCTCTCCGCTTTTGTTCGAGTCTGTGGTGATAAACGACTGCCATGAAGCTCAAGTGAAGCATCTACCCTGGCCACAAAAAAACAAATCGTGCGTGGAGCTGATGTCTTTTCTTTTGGGCACCTGTGCAAACACAGGCCGATAACACCTATTTTTAATGTAAGCGCTGGACAAAGGAGGCACTGTCACTGTGAATAGAAAGGGATTGCAGTACTTCAATTGTTCTTAGACATTCAACCTACCACAGAATGCAAATGGAACGATCTCATTAGCCTTAATTAGCCTCATACAGAGATACCATACCGAGCAACGTGGTCAAACCCGATTAAAGTGGACCATCGCGGAAAAATTACAGTTGGCAACTCTTTGCTGCACACCAAGAGATTGAGCACCGCAAATTTCTGACGCACTAGCGTGAAAACCTGCAAACCTGTATTTGGTTTTTAGGCTCCACATACAATATATTAATTGAACCAAAAAATATATATATATATTAATTGAACCAAAAAAAATATATATATATTAATTGAACCAAAAAAACTTGGTGCAATTGTCAAGGAAGAATCTTGTCACACCTCTGTTGCGGCTCTCATACTACTTCTGTCCCCTGTCTGTGTGGCTTGCATAGACCAGCGACACATGGGAAAAGCTGGTGAAACGGCACATGGTATCACGGTACAACACTCTACGTTAAGCACACGGGATTTTCATTTTGTGGTACTTTACTTTTTGCTGTGAATCATGTTTGCCTATTTCATAAACCCCCTCGAGAACTGGAAAAGTGTGTGTTTGAACAGCGTTAACCACGTACTGCGAGACACCAGCGCTTCAGCATACTACATAAAAAGAGACACATGACAAAGCCATATTTACTGTCTTCTGCTCCAACAGATAAATATTGGCTACACCCACACAACAAGGCACAGAGGATGAACAAATGGACGAGGCACAGGGAGGCAAACAACGGCACTGATTCACTTTTTGGACCAAGTAAACACAAACTGCCCCCATGAGCTTGCACACCATTTTACAAGCCTTTAAAAAAAATTGCAACGCACATTCCCGACGTGTGAAGGTGACAAATTACAAGTAGACTCTACTTACAGCTGAGCCCAGTTACAAACAGTGAAAGGAATTTCTCTGCGGATGCTCTCAGGAATGTGCATCATTGGCTTTTGTCCTCTGAACAAATTGGGAAGGAAAACTCCGAGAAAGGAAATAATTATCCATCGTTCACATCAATTTTGGGAGGATTTTATTTTTACAGCATAATTTGAAACAACAGTTTTAGTTTGATTTGCTTGTCTATAACACGTAGGATAACAAAAAAACCATTTAAAAAATGTCCTAATGATCAAAACATATTTTTGCATTCATCAAGTGTCTTAACTCTTTAAATAAGTGCTCCAAAACAAAACCAAATACATTTTTTTTTTTTAAAAAGACAAGGTCCTCTCCATTCCAGGCTGACAAGTTTAAACAAAGCAATTTCAGGCCCAACTGCACCTGCAGTAGTGACATGCCTCGTGTCAGGGCTGTCGGCGGGGGCGTCTAGGAGGAAGCCAACAATTTGTCTAGTTACGCCGCTGAAACGAGTTGACTCCGTCTGCATGGTGTTGGCTGAGGTCAAAGGGACACACGGGAGCAGACTTCATAAAACGACATCTCCAATTACGAGGAGTCATTTAGAACATGGCAACAATGCGCAGTATTTGCTGAAACATCTTACATATTGAGTATTTTCTGTTTAGGATCTGAAAAAATAAACTGGTTTTGTGTAATTACAGTACATACCGTAGAATTCATATGTTGGATATGTGTGTGTTTTAGGGGCGTAGCTAGATTTAAAAAAAAATTATTTCGAGCAGTGGCGTACCTGAAGCTCGTTGGTAATTTACATTTTAGCTTGCAAAACAAAACCCCCCCAAAACAATAAGCAAGGAAACTGAGCGTGAACTGCGCTCATATCTTAAATGTGTGCTTGTATCTCAAGACAAAAAAAAAATCATCCAAGCGGCGGCTCGTATCTTGAAAACTAAAATCTTAAGGCACTCGTATCTCAAGGCACCAGTGCACATTGGTATTACAGTGTATAGGTATTTTGTTTTTTTAGATAAAAAAAAAAAAACACAAATATTTACAAAATTGCGATAATTTAGTTACGTTTCAACAACATTACATTTTTTTATTCTCTCATTTGAAAATTTCCAACAAAGGCAAGACTCTTATTCCATTTGAAGGTTTCTTGTGCTCAAAAAGATTCCCTTCTTTAGGATCACTTTTCAGTTCCTTCAGTGGGCCTGAGGGCTGAGGTTACTAAGCAATGGTGGCTATCTCTGTGGTAACGTGACGTGATTTTCACTCATCACCTCCACAGACAGATGCAGCCACACAATCTCTCTCTCTCTCACACACACACACACACACACACACACACATATTGACACATACAGGTGCTTATTCACACCCCGAAGGACCTCTTCTATCCGGAGGTGTTTGGCTCTTATCACGAGGACGGCTGTTGTCACTCACTCATTGCTGTGCTGGGAGGGTCCTGCCATAGTTTGACCCGATGAGGCTTAGACAAACGCCTCGGAAATCTCTCGGGTGTCGAGGAGAAGCAGATGGTGACAATGACGAAGCCCTGGAAACAGCGGCAGGCGTAGTAATGTTACATAGAGGACATTGCTGTTCATTCATAACAGCGTTGATGGGTGTTAAGATTGTACATGGAGGTTCGAAATGGCTTTTATTTGCCTGTCACAAAACTTCTGCTTGTTCTTAAGAATAAGCATAATACAATAGAGTAGATTAAGCTTCATTCCTCCGACAATTGGGAAAAAAAATCTTAATAAATTTTTTTAAAAAAAACTAGTGACTAGTCCATTGGTTCTCAAAGTGTGGTACATGAACCACCAGTGGTACGTTGGCTCCTTCTAGTGGTATGCAAAAGAATCACTGAATTAGATGCTCAAACTGCATACTAGCAAAGTAGCTTAAACTTCTTGTTTCAACCAGTACTGTACATTTGTTAGGTACAGTTCTGTTGTATTTAACTTTTAGGGACAATACTTCTGCATTTATTCCTTTAGAACGTTCATTTAAGTAAAATGTTTTTAACATTTATGTGTAATACACATGAATGTGTATTACACATAATTGTTACACGCTTGAATTGAATGAGTATTTAAGTACAGTTTTTGTCCTATATGTATTCCTTGTTTTTGATGAGCACTGAGTCCTACTATGCTACTGTATTTTAATGTAGGTCACGATGACGGTACTTGGAGAGCCAAGTATCTTTTGAGGTTATACTTGGTGTAAAAGGTTTGAGAACCACGGATCTAGTGGTACATGAAAGAATTGTTTCATTAAATGTGAATAATGTTACAGTGCATGAGTGTTTTGTTTTCAAGGATTTATTTAGGTCATTTGTTTTTTAATTGGACTTGTATCTGCAATAATAATGTTGTTTTCCAAACAACATTCTTGTTCTTGGGAAGGTTACAGTTGTCACCTTTTGAATGAATATGAATTTTAAAAATAGCTCAGGGAAATATCGTCATGCCTTACTGACTGACAATAGAGGAGCAGCTGTAGCTCAAAGCCAAAAGTAGACCTACAGTACCTACAGGTTTAAAGTGGCTTATGGCATTGTCATCACTTTGACACACACACAGAGAATGTGTGCATTGCACTCAGCACATACAAAGGAATCCTGTTTTACATTCCCCCCGCTCCTTGTGTGCTGCAGCTGTATCCATGGGAGCACAAATCAGGTCACAACATGAGGCGAGCCACATCAACAACAGTGTTAAGTTACTTTACCATGCATTCACTATTGCACATCACAATAGAGTTTCGCGTTTGAGACACCCATGCGAGATTCGAACCCAGAACCTTAGAAATGTGGGACAGACATGCTAACCCCTGTCAACCGTAATGCTTGTGTGAGGCACAAGTGATCTAAATCAGTGTTTTTCCAAAACCTTTATTGCGCTAAGGCACATATTTTACATTTGAAAAATCTCACGGCACACCACCAAACAAAAATGTTGTGGAATTGTATGAAATTAGCAGCATGTCGTCTGAATTTACTCACAAATGTACTTAGCGTGAAATGTGTGTCTGTTTAGTTGAACACAAAACTATTAACCGGTATTCTGTTGTATGACGGGTAACGAGTAAGGATAGGAATTGATAAGTATTTGACGATTCTGACTTCATTATTGATACTGCTTATTATCATCCGTTCTCATTAGGTGAGGAAATGAAATATTACAAATGATATATAATATCCTTGATGTATTTATCATTATATACAGTGTATCATTCTATGATGTAATAATACATAAAGATGTACCAACATCGTGCGGTGCGGTATGGACATAATTTTACAACTAGATTTACACCCAATCCAACTGTTACACTAATGTAATAATTTGATTAAGCGCTGGTTGATTGGTCATCCCTGGAGAGTGATGTAATAGAAAGGTGACTGTTGTTGTGTTATTAGACGCCACATTTGTGTAGCAACAGAGCTAACCCAATACCCCACACATCAAAATAACAATATAAACAACAAAGGGCGATAATGTTCAGTAGCAACATTTTAGAAAAGTCCAGAACAAAAAACATGCGTTTGATGTCATCACTCATTTGCGACGTAAGAGAAACCGATAAGCGGAATCGTCCAGCAAGTAAGCAAACGATTCCTAAAAACAAACCTCACTGCTTCCACCTTGCCATCTCGTGGAAGAGCATTTAATTGTTATGCCTGTCACTAAGCATCGCTAGCATAAATAGTTGAACAATGCTACGACATGACATGGAGTAAGTAAATGACCAGTTTTTAACCCATTCAGTAAAATTGGATAATTTCCTGTCTCTCACCTGATGATCTTTTGCAGCAAAGTGGTTGGGAATCACTGATCTAAATACTTGTAAATGTTGTTGTCAATTTTTAAAAAGTACTCCTTGGTATTAGAAGTGGGGCAAAATCAGCATAAGATATCAATACAGTACTGTCATTGGCCCACGCCCAAGTACTACTGTATGTTATGTATTATTACGTCTTGTTTTTAATTGGGTCTCCTGCTACTTGCCACATTTACAAAAAAAATAAAACATTTAAGGCCGAACAATCAACAGCGTCAAGAATCGATTGTCATTACATTGTATTGATAAACCAATTGACGACAACTGTGAATGATGGAGGCAATGTTTTGAGCTGATGCTTGACCATAAAGGCCTGATTTTGCTGAAACAGATTGTTATGCGATGGTAATATAAAATCTTATTTTGTATTGACATCATTAAAAAAATATGTCTGTACATTTAACGCCGGGGAATATGCTTCGCTGTATATTAGAAAAACAAGTTTATGTACTGTTTTTGTCAGCCTGCCGTGGTGCAATGTTTTTGTTTTGTTTTGTTTTTTACAGTACATGCAGTTGGGATGGTTATGCTATTTAGGCTACATTATACTGGTGTTATTTATCTATTTTTTTTGTTCAGTCATTGTCTCCTAAGGGCGACGTAAGTCGTCTTCTCGAGGCACATGCTTCACTCATTTGACTGAAGTGTCTCTAAAGCATTTGAACGGATGAAATGCAGGACAGATATTCCACGTTTCTGGCAATTCAATTCTGTTGAACTGACACAATCCATGTGATTTAACACTGTGTACAAAGCAAGCACATACTTTTGCATAATGACCATAGGCCTTCAAAACGGATCCCGTTTGCCCTTTTACGCTGGCCAACCTGCCTCTGCGTCTTGTGAATTGTATTATTTACTACTATTTGCATTTGTTTTCTTTTTAGAAAATTTTAATATTCATCTTTTTCAAACCTCAAAGTTCACAAGGTTAAACAGATGAGTCAATGTCCTGTGCTCCATCTTAAAGATTTACAGGGCAACATACCAGGTGTCTGGTTGTTATGCCAACACATAGCTGTAGAAGGATTGTTTTCACCTAAATGAACTTGATACGCTTGATATTGTCTGAATAGAGTACACATATATTTAATATGTCACATAGCCTGGACATAGCATTCACAGACAACGGGGATGTAAAATTGTTTGGATGTTTTCTTTTAAAACCTTTTTGCTTCACTCCTATAAATAATTACCTAAAATAAAAGTCATTGTGATCATTTCTGCATATCAGACATTCAAGTACAGTGCTCAGGTAACAATTACATTAGCTATTCCTACACCATATAATGAGATTCAATACAAGAACTGTGAATTATGAAAAATTCTCTGTTAATAAAATTAATATTCCTATTTATATTCACGCTTATGGGCAATTTAGTCTTAATTTAACCTAATTTGCATGTTTTTGGAATGTGGAGTAATTCGGAGTACCTGGAGAAAAAACACGCAAGCACGGTGAGAACGTGCAGATTCCACACAAGAGGTTCTGAGCCGAGGTTTGAACCGAGAAACTCTTTACTGAGAGGCGGACTTGCTTACCACTACAGTATTTCGCTACAAACATTTAAATATAAGGAAGGAGTATTAGGGCCACGCTGTACTGAAAAAGGGAAAAATATATATCCAAGAATAAAGTGATCATTTTTACAAAAATAAAGTCATTCCATTTTTTTCAGGAATAAATGTGTATTTTTGCAATAATATTTGTCTTTTCAAGATTAGTCATACTAAGTCATACCTTTTGGAAATAGTGGTATTTTTTTAAGTAAATAAGCCCTATTTAAAAAAAATAGTCTTCTCTTTTCAAGATAGTCGTCTTTTTCAGGAATGAATTCATTTATTTATTGTATTTTAACATATGAGGAAGGAGTCTTTGGGCCACACTGAAGTGACTGAAACACCAATTACACGACGAGAATAAAGTTTTAATTTTTCCAAGAGTGAAGTCATACATTTTTTTTAGAATAAAGATACGTTTTTCTTCTTCAGTTTTTTTTTCTCTTAAAAAATGTTTGGTTTTTTTTTCAAATAAATAAACCCTATATTTCCAAGAGTAAAGCCGTACTTTTCCAAGATTAAAGTCCTATTTTTTTTCACAAATAAAGTTGGAAGAGCCACTCTGACTACCAGGACAAAACCCACACAAGCACGGGGATAACATGCAAACTCCACACAAGAAGGCCATAGTTGACATTTGAGCCTCACAACCGTGAGGCTGATGTGCTACACCCGAGTGCTGCCTACTGTAAGAGTAGATGACCTAAAATGATAGTATTACTTGATTACAATCAATATTTCCCATTACACTGCCTTTAAAAGTTGTTATTTTCTACTGAGTTGCAGTTTTGTATAATGGAAGTCAACCCAGAACCTGGTAATTTTCCACCTTTGCGGGTGGTATCAGAAGCATACCCCTTATGGGCCAAGCCCACCTGTGTGTAAAGGGAATGCCATAATACAGAAGTTTAACACCAAACAGTTAAAATCTACTATTATTGTGTCAAAAGCAACATTCCATCAAATATTTTGGGGCGCTGATTGCAGGATGTTGACAGAATTGCGGCTACATCCCGCCAAATCGCTGATCTACTGTTGCGGCTCTGCTGTGGCAATTTTGCAGTATCTCTGTTTTTGAAAGGGAACATGAAAACGCAAAGCAACACAAAATCATGACTTACAAAAGGAAGGTCATGGAATCCATCTCCACCCCGACGGGATTGGATTTGAGCAGCTCGCACTGAACCCTAGATGACTCCTACGTTATTCTGTTTTCGTCCTCTTTTTCATTTGGCATGCAGGACGAAAACAAATGTATACACGCCAGTAAATAGACCTGATTTCCAATGTTGTAAATCGTCTGAAGGATTCATGTCCAATCACCGCCAGTACGGCTCTTCTTCCTGGCAGCCTGTATGGGAAATGAACAGTTCACTACAACGTGCCGTGATTTCATCTGACGCTTGAATGTCACACAGATTTCAGGGATGCGACTCTCCACTCCGCTGGTCTAATGGCTCACTCCTCTTTATCCGGCCTGCCGTCAAGAGGCCTTTTTACCAGGAACCCTGCAAATGCATGGCAGCTTTGTGAGCCATCCGCTGAGGCGTTCTTTGTTTGACAGTCAGTACGTTGTGACACAACGATGCCTACACCATGCACCGCTTCATTATGTCATTTAGTAAAATGCACCTGAAGGATGATGAGGCGAATGGTCCAATGAGTGAATTTGCGATTGACTCAATCAATCAAGTTGAATGTCTTTTTTTAGTCCTTTATCGGGCAACTAACCATATTTGGGTCTTTCCAGAACATTTTATTTCCCCCCTTTCATGAACTTTCAAATAATCCATGCACAAAATACAAATGCACTTGTTGTGTAAATCATAGTTGTCCTGAGGCGAACTGTAACTGCAGTAAAGGTGATTCCTAAATCACATAACCTTGCCCTATTAAAGTCTGTTTAGCTTAATGCTGGAAAATAATGCAAAACACCACAGACAAGCTAACAAATAGCATTGTTGTCACTGAGATATTTCCACACAAACGGTGGAGGAACACATGCAGACACATATTGGAACAATACTATTAGTCATAGAGTCTTTATCCTCTGCAAAGAACGACTAATAATACTGCGACTTACTGAGCATTAAATTGAAGCACAAAATGTGGCAAAAACATTCTATTTTTTACGTCATTACTATATGCTTTAATAAAGTTCAATACTATAGAGTGCTTTTTTTAAAGTACATGGCACATTTGCTTTTTTTTTGGGGGGGGGGCTGGAACTGATTAAAGGTATTTCAATTTGTTTCAATGGGGAAAGATGATTTGCGATACCAGTGAATGCCTCATAGTCTCCTCAGTTGAGGAACTAAAGAGCCTCAGCCGGTAGATGAGGCAATAGGGTATGATAGGGTCATTTCAATTTTGTTATGAGACGTTTGGGGGACCCTGGAAATCTTGGGCCCCCGGCAATAGCCTGCGTTGGCCTATTGGTAGGCCCGCCCCTCATGTTCGATGTGTTTTGAAGTGTATGGGAAGAGTAAAACTTAATGTCTCAAAACAGCAGATTTTCATTTGGTCTGGAATGTATCCCCCATGATGAACAGCGGTTCACTGTAATCCCCCCTGAAATTTTTGACCCCATAAGTGGAATAAAAACTAAACAGAACACAAGAATAGCCCACCAACAGGAGGCATTTGGTGTTCCTGTTTCAAGTGACCATCCATCTAGTTTGTAATCACATTCACCTGGCAGCGGGGAGGCGCGAATTATCTGCATGGAAACGTAGTGTAAATTACGCCTGACACGGGAGAAATAAGCCGACAACACCCGGTGCTGCTTTGGGCTCGGGTCTGCGTCTTAGATCACTCTTGCCTTCATGGGAATAAAATGCCTCAGATGCAGGGAAGGGGGAAATTGCTGTCTTATGGCGATCATTCCAGAAACAAGTGGAAGCTGAAGATATGGTGTGGTGGTGGGCGGCGGGGGGGGGTAAATACTTTGGGACAGCCATTAAGAGGGTGCAGAGAAGGAGTAAATGAGGTTCATCAGTAAGGTACAATCAGATATTGAAGAGGAAGATAGTGAAGGCCATTTTGCTTGTGGTGAGCAGGTGGTCGGTTGAGTGGCATCCAGTGATTTAGAGCTGCATGTCCAACCCATTATCGTCTCTTTATCCATGCTTGTCTCCCTGGATTCTTTCCGCCTGCCAACACTTTCCATTGTCCCTTCCCAAGAACCACAAGCATACTCCCTGTCACTGATTAAAGTACACTACACAAGCACAACGATGGTTTTCAGAAATGTTCTATACAATCTGAACATTTAGAGAAAGTTTTTGAGAACATTTAAACATTTTAGACAAGGTTTTTCGGGATAAAGAAGATTCAAGAGAATATTTAGAGACTTTAGGAGAAAATGTAAAGAATATTTGTAAGAAAATGAAAAGGTTAAATTATCTACAGTTGCAACCAGTTGTAATGACCTAACCAACCGTATGTTTAAAAATGATCCATCCATCCATTCTCTGAGCCGCTTCTCCTCACAAGGGTCGCAGGCGTGCTGGAGCCCCTCCCAGCTGTCATCGGGCAGGAGGCGGGGTACACCATGAACTGGTTGCCAGCCAATCACAGGGCACATAGAGACAAACAACCATTCACACTCACATTCACACCTATGGGCAATTTAGAGTCTTCAATTAACCTAGTATGCATGTTTTTGGGATGTGGGAGGAAACCGCAGGCACGGAGAAAACATGCAAACTCCACACAGGCGGGGGCGGGGATTGAACCCCGGTCCTTAGAACTGTGAGGCAGACGATCTAACCAGATGTCCACTGTGCCAGTTTAAAAATGATGCCTGAAATTGTAGAAATTAGAGAAAATAGAGAATATTCTTGAACATTTAGACCTTTTTGAGAAAAGACATTTTAGGAAAAGTTTGAATTATTTTGTTGGGGATTTAGAGGAAAATCTTTGAGAAATTGTATCTAGAGTTGCAATAACCTCATACTTTTTCATTAGTTATTGAAAAAGTTGAAAGATTTTTTCTAAGGAATTTTTATCTGTAGAGAATATTTTCATAAAAATGTAAAGAGCTGTTGAAAAAACAACTTGGAAAACCTTTATGAGAAATAATTGCAAATGAGCAATTTTGTTAGAAAATGTTTGACAAAAACTGTTGCAATTTCAAGGCAATTTTTAAAAAAGTCTCGAGAAATTTGAGGGAATTTTCAATCCCATTTACAGGAATTTAATTTTAGAAAACAGAGCATTTTTTGAAGGTTTTCAGACCTTCTTGAGAAAATAAAGAATTAAAAACAAAATTCTGAAGATTTTGGAGAAAATGTAGAGAACATTTGATTAAAATGTCTCTACAGCTGTAATCACTGGCAATAACCTCCCCCTATGTTTTAAAATAATAATAATAATACATATATATATATATATAATATTTGTTATTATTATGCTGTTAATAATAATTATAATGTTTAGAAATGCTTTGGGGTCATTTCAGAGAAAGTTTGAACTACCCTACTATGAAAAATCTCTAAATCTCTATCCTTGAGCAAGACACTGATACCCCGAAATGCTCCCCGGGCGCTTCAGCTGCCCCCTGCTCCAGTGTGTTCCACTAACTATGTGTATGTGTTCACTGTGATGGGTTAAATGCACAGAATAAATGTTGTGTGCATGCATGCATGTTCATGACAATAAAAGATGATTCTTCTTCTTCTAAACACTAAACTGTGGGACTGAAACTTTAGAGATTTTTCATTCAGAATTTAGGAATTTTCGAGAACATTTAGAGAGCTTTAAAAAAAAATTACAAATCTTTTTAAGAAAATGTAGTGGAAAAAAACCTTTTTTTTTTTTTTTTTTTTTTTTTTTACTTAGGAGAAAATGTACAGAAAAATATACCTTTTGGGGTAAAACTAATTTCAGTAGCCTAACTCTATGCTTAAAAAAGCAGTTTAGCAATGAAAAAAAATTTGATTTACAGATATTTTTGAGAAAATTTCAATATCTGTTTAAGAAAATGAGAATATTTTTCAATTGATCTCAAACTGTTTAGAAAGAAATGTCTGAACATTTTGAAATTTTGGAGATTAGACTAAATTTTAGAAAAACTACAACAGGAATTTTCAAAACTTTTGAACAACATTAAATAAAATGTAGATAACCATCCGTAAAAAGTCTTGACAATTATAACCAGTTTCAATAACCTCATGTGTACTCGACAACAATTCACACACACACACGCGCGCGACTTTCAAGGCAGCACTCAAGAATTTGACACATAAATTTCAATAATTATTGATTTATTTCTTCCACATTTTACAATTCAGTCTGTCTTTGCAACAACAAACCATACATAATGTCGTAATGTATGCTGGTAAAGTAGGTCAAATGTACATGCTACGATTTCTTAAATTGGGACAATGAGACCATTTCTGAGTAGCAAAGACATTTTATATGAGCTGTTGAAGACAATTGAAGGGTAGCACAGCTCTCCCCGCTCCTTGTATGTGCAAGAATTAACCAGAACCATTCCATTCTTTGGAAGTCAAGCCTCCTCAAACTCTTGGTGGAATGTAAAACAGGTGCTGCACAATTGGTTCCTCGGTGGAATGGGAAGATAAACAGACGCCTCTGCTGGAACATGACAGCCCGAGCGTCACATTCTCCAGCCAGATGCGTCGGACTCACAGAATCAAGGGATCATGTATAGCTGAAAATTAATTGTGGCTGTTCCCTCGCGACTGTTTGTTACACACAGCCTGTCTTCTCTCTAATGGACTACAGTTTTACAGTGCACAGATACGTAAGATGCAATCACTGCAGTCCAAACAAAGAAAAGACTCTTGGCTTCTTCTCCAAACACCTTGTGAGTTGGTTCACTGAGCGGTGCTGCAACATCTGGCATGGATTTTACCATCCTTACTCTGGCTTTGGATTCAAAGAGTTTTTTTTTTTTTTTTTTTTTTTTTTTAAATCAAAGCCACTCCGAAGTCTGCGGGACTGAAACGTGCTTTGGCAAGAATACTTATGTTGCTTATGTGTGACCTCTGACACACATTGTAATATTTTTATTTTTTAATCTCCTTGTCAATCACGACCACCGACTTGGTCGACTTTCAAAATACGGAGCGTGGTTAGCACGTTTGTCTCACAGTCCGGAGGTTCTGAGTTCGAATCACTTTTCATACTCTCCCTGCGCTCGCGTGGGTTTTCTCCATCTACTCCCATTTCCTCCCATGTTCTAAAAGCTAAAGAATACATTTTAGGCCACACACCAAGCGACACAGCCGAATGCATCTATGTATGGGTGTGTGTGTGTGTGTGTTTTGCAATAATACTTAACTATGTGGCTAAAAGGCGAAGCATGGAGAGATCATTACCAACAGCCTCTCAAATATCCACTCGCTCCTTTATTCTCACACATTTCCGCTCTTTGATTATGCTAATATACGATAGCTACGTTGGCCAGGGAAGTCCGCTTCTTCCTTGACAATTATGCCATGTTGTTTGTGGTTTAATAAAAATAATACAGTACAGTATCCCCCTCCCCAATGCCAGTTGATGGTCGGTTGTTGAGGTTGTAAAAATTAGATGCGCAAGACCCACCCACTCACCATCGACGATCGGTTTCGAGGGGCATCTAAACTGAATCCGGTGTGGATTTTGCATGGGTCTCCTGTAGCTTTTTTAAAATTGTTATTTTTTATTTTTTTGGTACTCTGTCTTCCTTCCATATAAAAAAAAAAAAATCATTTTTTTTGTTCATTGAAGACTCTAAATCAGTGTTTTTTCATAACTAAAATAATATTTTACTCACCAAATACCGCCATAATGACCTCCATTAAAATACTGGTACAGTTTTGTAGGCCTAACTCATCAAAAATGATTTAATATTATTGTAAGCCACTGTAACACAATGCACAGTCTAAACATTAACCATGCGCTCGAAATAGGAATATAAAAAAAGTACTTATTCAATTACATCCATCCATCCATTTTCTGAGCCGCTTCTCCTCACTAGGGTCGCGGGCGTGCTTGGAGCCTATCCCAGCTATCATCGGGCAGGAGCCGGGGTACAACCTGAACTGGTTGCCAGCCAATCGCAGGGCACATACAAACAAACAACCATTTGCACTCACAGTCACACCTACGGGCAATTTATAGTCCCCAATTAATGCATGTTTTTTGGGATGTGGGAGGAAACCGTAGTGCCCGTAGAAAACCCACGCAGGCACGGGGAGAACATGCAAACTCCACACAGACGCTCTAACCAGTCAGCCACCGTGCCGCCTATTCAATTACAATTTACCTAAATAAATGCTTGAAAACAAACATTGATTGCAGTTTAAAAAAAAACATTGATTGAAGTTAAATACAACTGAACAGTACTTAAAATGAACTCTACTGGATTAAAAAGGAAAAAAAAAGTTTAAGCCACTGTAACGTTATGTACATTGTGAACATTTAATTCAGTGATGCTTAGCGTACCACTAGAGGGAGCTCTAAATTGTCTACCTAACTCCAAGTCAACTGGGATCATCTCCAGCTCATCCGTGACCATAAGGACAAGAGCTGTAGAAAGTACACGTATGTGTGAAATCTTCTGTACTTAGGTATTGAAACTATCATATAGATTGAACAGGTTTAACGTGTACCATTTTTAGCCCTGACTGTTTTCTTAGCAAATCGGTGAAGAAAAAAACAGTCTTAACACACCCCACACAATAGTAATAATTGCTTATTATGCTAATATTTCGGAGACGTCAGAGAAGATTTTAATTGAAAAGGAGGAAAAAAAGCAAAATTCAGTATGTGTCTACTGTGCTTTAATGGCGACTGCAGCTAAAAGACTACAAGATCTAAACTCAAAATATACATTAACAGCTGAGTGGTTTAGAGTAGGGCAGCACGATATTTGAAAAAAATGACATTGCAATTTTTGTAATTATTTGTTTTTTAAACCTGCGATATATCTTGCAATCTAAAATAAAACAGGATCAGTGTTGGGAAAGTTCCTTTTCTATGTGAACTACTTCAATGTTCAGGTCATCATTCCAAAAACGAACGAGTTCAGTTCATAGTTCATAATGCAAAATTTTGAACTAAGTTCACCGCTCCAAAAATTAACTCGTTCATCGTTCTTTTATTTATTTATTTATTTATTTTCCGATATGTTGCTGACGGGCTATTAGCCTCAAAATACTGGCATTTCATTTCTCCATTGTTGCCACCCATTCAGTCCACACTAGCAGCCAGCTGGACCTTTCACCCTACAATCTCAAAAACATGAGGAACATTTTTTTGCTTGAATGGTCTTTTTTAGAAGAAGAAGAAGAAGAATTAAGACAAAAATGGGACTTTTGCAACCAAAAACACACAACACTGTATGACAGGAACGATGGTGAAAGGACATTAACTTTACATTCTGGCTGACTATAATAATGAAATATTGCAAAACAAATTAAATTCCTTATTATCACAGTGTGATCGTGCAGTGTTTACACTAAAGCATTCTGATACAAATAATTTTCCTTGTTATTCATTTTTACAATTATGTACTGTATTACAAAAGAACTCAGTGTCCCTGAACACACCTTGCGCACTCACGCAACTGTGTCTGCCAAACAGGTACCTCTGCTGGTCACTTTTAATATTACAGTTGATTCACTGTATATTACAGAACACCAACATCGCAGCAGACCCTGCGATGTGACTATTGCGCACACGTAGATCGCGATGACGGTGCTCAAACTAAATATTGTGAAGCCCTTGCTTCGAGTCTGCCTCCCTTCCAGCAATCCAGCCCTGACCACAACTCATACCGCTATAGCAACATGTGCAAAAATACACACATTCACAACACTCACCCACACACACACACGCAGCGAATTGCTTCTCTCGCCCTCCCACCATTCTCAGCCACCTGCAAAACAAAGGTGAGCTGGAAATTTCACTACAAATTACCCTGTGTCTGTCAAATCCCCCCCCCCCCCTCCCCCCCACTCCCCGAGAGCTGAGGAAATCAAAACCCTGGATCTCCCTGCAACTAACCCCCTCTCTAATAACTCGCCCACCCTCTCAGGGCCTCAACCACACTCACACTGAAAATATCTTCATTGTGTCTCATTTTAACACCAACGACTGCAAATTATGCATTGTGTTGGGTTGAGTTTTAAAACAACAGCAGAGGTGGCAAACGCACCCACACACAAACACACACACTGAAAACAGTTTGAAATCAACAGTGAATCAATATTAAACCCCAAAGCTGATAAGAAAATGAACTTGTAAAGGTGTAGTCTACAAAGTGCACATGGAAGTCCTCAAATAGCAGTTGTCTCATCATGCGCTTTACGGGGGCTCCCGGTCAACGTGACACCGTGAAACCGAGCGTGCATTCCTGCAAAGAAAGCAAGAAAACTGAGACCTGTTTCGCTTCAGGGGGGAAATCAAAGGGAAGCGCATAGTTGAGCTGTGAATAATGATCCGAGCTGCACCCACGTGCTCGGAGGGGTCACAGTGGCTCCTGGTGACCAGTGACCGGCTCCGGGATGCTCCGAAAAGCGGCCAGGAGAGCGTATAGCGTGGCCGTGCCGCGGAGATGAGTGATGAAAACTGCTTGGAAAAAGGATTAGGACTGTTTACGTTGGCCAAGTGGAGCGCTGCCAGCTGCTCAATTGCGCAATATGTCTTCAAGCTGCACGGCTTCGGGCCGATCGTGAATCTTTTCACTCCTCCGCCCAATCTGCGTGGAGGCGGCCCGTTCCCAGGGAAATCCCCCCCACCCGTCACATTTGGAAAATATTTCTCCCATTGCATATAAGGATGGGTGTGGGGAAAATGTGTGATGAATGAATCTAAATGCAGTGGTGCCTCGACATAATATATAAAAAACCAACACTTTAATATTGTACTTCATGAAAATATACAGTAAAGCAATAATCAAATAGAATGTAAAGATTTAAACCGTTTTTGCCACAATTTTTGCTTCAATTCAATGGACATTGTTCTGCCCCTTCTGGTTGGTGCATCTCGGCCGCATGGGGGCAGTGTAATACAGAAATAGAGACACACGAAGAAGCGTTTCACAACTGACTCAGTAAGCTGCCGTAATATTCGAGTTTTATTCAAAAAATTAGGCATTTAACAGATTTGGTCGAACTCATACAAATTCAGTTTATGGAATTCACAGAAATCTCGCGTGGTCAAACGTGATTTAGAAGACTACATTTTCTATATTGTGAATTTGAGTGTAACTGCTTCTTTTTCTACATGGTTGTAGAGGTTGGCGGTAAGGGAAGGCGCTCCATTGTATCAACAGTGGAATATAAGACCCAGACCCGAGTTGTGGTGCAATGCCAGAGATCTGCTGCGGTCTGGAACAACATCAGAGCTTAAGATGGAGTGGGGGCTCAAGTTGTGGAATAATAAAAAGGCAAAGTAGGACAGTAGCAATTGAGCCAACCTTAATGGAGATGATGTGCTAACATTATACAACATTAGACCAGTGCTTCACAGCTGATATAACAACTCTGACTTTGGATTGAGTCCGTTACATTTAGGTTTATTTTTGGTGGTTTGTAGCGGTGTGGAAACAGCTGTCCAAATGATGCAATGCAGTTGAACACTTCGAGTACTGGATCTCACTGGATTGGACAGGCTAGGTGAACAAAAACAATGAAAATGTCTTATATTATCGAATCTCTTATGATTTATTGGGCGAATCTGGGACCTTGGGTATCTAATTTTGTGCCATATCATGTGTAAACGTCTTTCGGTGAGACAAACTCATTGAATCCTTGAATGTTTCAATGACACAGCGAACCTATGACAAGGGCAAATTGACCTAAAATTGACTTGATTTTTCAACACTCAACACACGCACAATATGGACTGATAAAAATCTAAACACTTCTATTTGCTTATGCTGCCACCTCTTGGTACACGTGGGTGCTGCGTTTATGTTAAAAGTCCATATTTTTTACTCTCCTGGGGTTCCATTTTCAGATTTCTTTTTTTTCCATCCCATAGACAGTTAAAATTTTTAAATGAGCAGTATTGTTTGCTATCCGAAAAAAAGTAAATGCTGTATGTTTTAGGGAGTACTTTGCCATTAAGTCAAGTTTGGAGTGGTTCTTAAATCGTAATACTTAAAAAGATGTCTCAGCTCAAACGTTAGGCAACTGTTAAATATGTTTATATTGTTGCATTCAAAGGGTCTTTGGACATAATTCCAAATTTGTACAAGAAACAAGAATACATTAGGACTGAGTTTATGGCCACATGACAATGATGAAAGCGCTAGAACTAGATACTTCTAAATGGCCAAAAAGTTCAACCTTGGTTTCATTGGACCAAAACAAACTCTCCCAAACACATGGAAAAAATTGTTAGGGTCCAATGAAACCAAAGTTGAACTTTATGGGTGTGCATAGGTTTTTTATATCCACTGTATACCTACAAATACCAAAATTAGAGAAACTGATCATTTCGGAGTTCATATTTTCCAGAGCTGTGCAATCGATTCTAACCTTTACTGCCTCTAAAGAGGTCAAAGTTAAGGTCAATTAATAATTAACAACAGATTGTATATATCATGATATCATTATATCAGTTCACTAAAAAAAAAAAATCATCCAGACTTTCTAGATACCAAAATGGCCTCGATCGGAAAAAGGTTGCCCCACACCTGCAGCAGTTGACTGTGGGATTCTGTTTAACAGACACTAGATGGCTGTCTACACAAAAATAACAATAAAAATCATCATTTCCAAAAAGTTGATAGAGTCTGTGTTATTGCCAGATGATGAATTTTGACTTGATTGTTGATTTGGACTAAATCCTGGACACATATAGAGATAGACATTTTGTTTTCATGTTTGTTTTTCATCTGCATTTTTATTAGTAAAGATATTTGTATTATCATTTATACTTTTAATATTATTATTATGCGATTGGCTGGCGACCAGTTCAGGGTGTACCCGCCTCCTGCCCGAGGATAACTGGGATAGGCTCCCTTGTGACCCTTGTGAGGAGAAGCGGAATGGAAGATGAACGAATATTATTATTATTAATAATATCATTGTTAGTAGTCGAAGTCAAAACTTGGTGTTCAGTGTTATTTAAAGTTAACAAATCGATAATAGATTTTTATTCCAAATAAAAAAATGTAAAATCGAAACAAATTTTATCAATGTTAATTTTATCATAAATATATATTAATAAGAATAAAAACGCTTTCATCTTTTAATATAATGCCCATTATTGATTGATTTAACTATTTAATTTTTAATAAAAATATCAACACATAAATGAATAAAATATTATATATAAAAAAATACATACTTGTAATTAAAATTATCATTAATTTCACTTTTTTGTGTGCATGTGCCGTGTTCTGTCTCTATGAGCTCTTTAAAAAAACAAATAATTCGGAGACTATATTCAAATGTTACTGTCAAGATAAAATTAATTGCAGAAACAGCCATTGTTATGACATTCTTCAGGCTTCTGATAGGTCAGTGGTTTTTACACCAAGTACCACCAAAAAAGTAGTTGGGTTATTTTTTTTTATTCCTAAATAGTACATTTAATATTATTGTAGTCTACTATAACATTTTGCACATTTTGAACATTAACACTGTGCTTAAATTAAGATTTTAAAAAAGAAAACTCATAAAAATGCATATCACATAAAAGTCACAAATCATTATTACCCCTAAATACATGTTTAAAAACAAACAGTTCCTAAAGATTAAATGTGAATATATTGAAGTTAAAAGTTTTAAATACTGTACAACTGAATTGTACTAAATGGCACTGATTGTTTGGTGCACCACTAGAGAGAGCCCGCGTACCACTACACTTAAAGAAACACTTTGATAATAATAATAATAATAATAATAATAATAAGCATCATCATCGTCGTCGTCGTCTTCATCATCATCATCTTATGAAATAAATCACTCTGTGACAATCAAAAGTGAGCGTTGTTGTCTTTGTTACCTCAGGCTGCCAGTGTTTATCCCACTCGACTTTTCTCCTGTCTTTGTCTTTATTGGAAAGAAGACCAAAACAAATTGCGGTAATGAAGACCATTTCTCAGCCCTGATTGCGCAGACAGGTTGTATAACGCTGTGACTTGTCACTAAAAAGAGGAACTGCAGTGGAGAACAACAGTTAAATCTTCCTTTGCTGTCATTTAGCCCGCTTTGCTTTTGTAAAAGCCTCTCCACAACGCTGACTCAGTTTTTTCCAACATTGCTCAGAAGTGCTAAATGGGAGCTTGCTTTTTCCCTTGCGATAGCGTGTTTTTATAGAAAGGCTGGCATGCTGATAAACCGCCACAAATGTTTTTAAGTATTATCTTAAGAGGCCTGGATTCAGTGCAGTAAAAACGTAAGGGCTGCCTGGAAGACTTTGTTTGGGTTTCTTCATGTTCCTAATATACGTGCTGGCCAGCCAAAGTAGACCCAAGGTGGAGAACTGCTTCTTGGAAGACTTCCCGCTTGTTTCCCACTTGTTCCCAGTGGACCAGACTGACTTTTTAAAGAGTGCCTGTTGGGAGAAAGAGACAACTTTGAATGATGGCTTTCTCCTTAAATGGACACTAGCTTTCTGAATCGGGCTTGTTGTTGTTCTCAGAGCTGATGTTCAACCCAGAGCAGCAACACCATAGAGTTCCCCCAAAGAGCAAAAACCAGCACAATGGAATGTTAACTTTAATCTCTTTATACTTGGTGATGACTTTTTTTAATATGACTTACAGCGCCACCGTGACTTAAATAACTCAAGTAACTCAAATCACTCTTATCTAAAAATCGACTTTCCCCACTGGAAAAAATGGAAATGCCAGTAATAGTCCCACTGTATGTCATTCTTATTTTCATTGTGCATATTTTTTACGTAGTCTCCTTTGTATTTTTTTTCAAACCTGATTGTGCTATAATGATTCAGTAAAAGCAAACCTATTGGTTAGGAATATCTGACCCAGGGTGGCATTTTATTTCCCCTCACCCGTGCAGGACCACACACACAAAAGGCGACAACAGTGTCTGTGCTGATAGAATTTACACACAGCGCTGCCACAATATATTGAGTTTAGTATTAAAACAAGCGTGGGTGGGAATCAAGAGAGTTGCACTTTGCCGGCATCCAAATGAGAAAAAAGGAGAAGGTCACAGGTGTTTTATGGTCCGCCTCCCCCGGCGTCGCCACAAAAGCTTCGGCCTGACGTCTCGCCAGGAGTGGGCGGGGCCACACCTCCATCAATCGGGGCTCACAAAAGACACCTGGATCACCCGCTGATGTTTATATTTGCAAGTCTGTATTTCACACGTTTGCGCCACTCCCTGGCCTCCTTTTTACTGGGAACAAAAGTGTTGGGACGCGCCTCTTAATCCACAGATGTCAAACAGTTTTTTTTTTTTTTAGTTGATATAACTTTCCTTGACGTCTGATTTCAAAACGAGTTAGCTATCACTTCTTTGTGTGAGATACAAGTGACCCAATTTTTAGCTTTTCAAAATACGAACAGTTGTTTGGGTGAGGCGGCACGGTGGACGACTGGTTAGAGCGTCAGCCTCACAGTTCTGAGGACCCGGGTTCAATCCCCGGCCCCGCCTGTGTGGAGTTTGCATGTTCTCTCCGTGCCTGCGTGGGTTTTCTCCGGGCACTCCGGTTTCCTGCCACATCCCAAAAACATGCATTAATTGGAGACTCTAAATTGCCCGTAGGCATGACTGTGAGTGCGAATGGTTGTTTGTTTCTATGTGCCCTGCAATTGGCTGGCAACCAGTTCAGGGTGTACCCCGCCTCCTGCCCGATGACAGCTGGGATAGGCTCCAGCACGCCCGCGACCCTAGTGAGGAGAAGCGGCTCAGAAAATGGATGGATGGATGGATGGATGGATGTTTGGGTGATTTTTTTTGTTTGTTTTTTGCCTTGACTTGCAAGCAAAATTTTTAGATATACGAGTGCTCTAAGGTGGCAGCAAACTCAACTCACTTCACAATACGCAGCAGTTTGGCAGATAATGATCAGTTCTTCAAAAAGGCTCCAAGCTGTTGATTGCCAATCCCAGTTCATGTTTACTGTCAAACTAAACATAAAACAAAGATAATTTCACTTTGTGTATTTAACACAAACACATAGGTTTGTTTTAAAGTCTTCTAGCTTAATGCTTACAATTAATGCAAAATGAAACTGCGGCTTAATGAGGCACTGAGAAGTCTCCGTGTATATTCATATGTCCATATTATGTTGCCCCCATG
Source organism: Phyllopteryx taeniolatus (assembly GCF_024500385.1). NCBI lineage: Eukaryota > Metazoa > Chordata > Actinopteri > Syngnathiformes > Syngnathidae > Phyllopteryx > Phyllopteryx taeniolatus. Next base: position 18,010,341 of record NC_084506.1, read on the forward strand.
TGGCCAAGGAGCAGCACAGTTGTCCGTTGAATGGAAGCAAAAAACGTGCGTGCGTGTGTGTGTGTTTTCAGGCAGCAAGACAACCGTCAACACGTTTGTTTATAGGTAACTGCTCGTCTCCATCCCTTTTGGCAACTCCTTTGTTTGTTTTGCAGTCTCAGGTTTAAGGCTGAAGTCACTGATTGTGTAGTGGTACACTCGCCTGACTTTGGTGCGGGTAGCGTGGGTGCAGTTCCCACTCAGTGACGGTGTGAATGTGAGTGCGAATGGTTGTCCGTGTCTATATGTGCCCTGCGACTGACTGGCGACCAGTTCAGGGTGTAGTCCGCCTTTGGCCCAAAGTCAGCTGGGATAGGCTCCAGCACCCCGCGACCCTAACCAAGATCAGCGGTGTTGAAAATGGATGGATGGAGGTTTAAGGCTGTCTGTCACAGCACGCCGCATATAACACTGATTGCAATTATTTTGTCATTTTTGAGATGCAATTTCCATTTTGGGACATTTTGCACGCTGTAAAATTGATGGTTTTTCAACACTACCCATAAAGAGACATTCCTCCGGTTTTGTTTTGCAATTTAAAAAAGTTCCCTTTCGTGTTATAATAATGTTTCTGTCACTTTCATCCCTAATCCACAAGCATAAACAATTCTAGTACACGTTACACCCTATTTCTTGTCTTGCTGAAATTAGCACGTTTGAGAGGGCAAACCTGTCTCGTGCAAGGGAGCGACTGGACACCAATCCCTGTATATTGGTGGGCCAATGGTGAGTATGTTACCATGGCGACCCAGGTGAAGCTAGAGGGCAGAACAGGCAGTTACTTGTAGGAGTAGCTCAAAGTGTGGGGAGAAAAACGGCACCTGCCGCAAAAGAGGCATAAGTACTGTATTTTCACTCAGAAAGGCAGCACTTTTTTGTGTATGTGGTGTACTGACACATCAACAAACACAAATACCCCCCACTGCCAGGCCGTTGTTAACTTTACCAAGCAACTAAGTAAGTGCCGCTTACAGTATCAGAAGCTAACGTTGTTCGCCACATCCAACAAAACTCCATGCGGCTCTGCTTACGTTTGACTTTGGCGTGATCACAGAGGCGTCGCTGCAGCCATGGGGTACAGTATGTGGCTGTTTCTGCATTATAGTCTTTCAGGTTTCAGGATGCGTGTCGTCTGGCAGTCACTTGAAAGTGGCGCTGGATCTTCACCCAGCCTAGCTGATCATGTCATGGGTGGGGAAACTCAGCGTGTTGGTGGTTTGTATGTAAATTAGCCCCAATGCCTCATAGTTCAGAACAGCAAGATTGACTTCATTGTGTAATTTCACAGTTGATTGGTAGGAAAACACTCCACAGACTCAACTGTTTGTATACAAGAAATTAAAATTCATTTTTCCATAATATGCCCCCCTTTAAACAATCTCCGGTGACCGCAGACCTCATGTCAGTTTGACCAGCAGAAGCATCCACAATCTACCAGAGAAAGAACTTGACTGGGTGATGTTTACATTTTTCTGATTTCCTACACAAACCCTGAACACAACACAGTGCGATCAAGCTGATATGTGTGTGTTTTTTGTAAACAGAATAACGGTTGATAACGCCATGATGGAAATGCAATACTCTGATATTAGCACTTAGTGGATACTGTATGTAGCACAATCTGTTTTTATTTAATGACAGCGACAAGGAGCACATGCTGAACTAAACTCACCATATTTAATATGTTTTCTATCTTTTTCCTCAGTTAATGAATAAATGTAGTCTCTCAAGTCGACAAAATCTTCTTCAGGTAACTGCACAAAAATAGCATGTTTATCGTACAAATACTGTTTGCTGCAATCTGTGCGTCCTGTTTGCACAATCGACTTGCGTTGGTTTCGACATCCGTGACACGACATGTGTTATGTCATCCTTGTTGTAAGTCTACCCAAAAGATTTGATGAGGTTGTTTGACACAGGTCATATTTATGTTATATATTTAAGTCACATGCTATTCTTCCGCCAGTACAGTATACAAATAGACACATTTTAATTGTGAAATGGGTTTTACTGCTGGCAAAAGGCAAAATTTGATATGATTTATCTTAGTCTTATTTTCTAATATCACGTTGTACAAAAGACTGGCATTTGAATAGGGGTGTGTAGACTTTGTATATGAGATACACTGTACATGTATATTGTTTTGTGAAGCACTTTGTCTTGCTTTTGTAAGCATGAAAGCTAGATATATGTAAGTATATAAAATGTTATAAATAAAGGATTGATTGATTGATTGATTGATTGATTGATTGATTGATTGGTTGATTGATTGATTTCTTGTGCCCTGTGATTCAAAATGAATGGATGAATGTGTGATTCTGGGCAAAATACTGATAAAATCCTTCCAGTAATAGCTAAAATCCAGCTTGATATGTCAACAAGTCATGCTGCGTTTTGGAAGAAAAAAAGGATCAAACAGGCTTCCCGGCATCCAAAGGCGTCGTTCCAGACGCGGACAGCTGCCGTGCGGAAACGGACGAGCCGCGATTTACGGGAGCTCCTCTCCGCCCGCCGTCGGGATCCCAATTAGCCTTTAATCCGGTAACCTTCCCGTCTGGTCTCTTTAGCGTTTTCCCATCTGTTGTGCAACTGGAGATGTGATTGGATGGTGTCCCCATCCACACTGCGGGACTACCGGCAACATACCCGAGCAGGAATATTGTTAGATAATGTTTCCTATCAGTTTGAATAACCTCCCACGAGGAGCATACGAAATGAATTAAGAGGATATGATACAATTTGTTTTTAGCCCTTACACAGTATACTGTTCATTCCCCATGCACACATAGTATATTCGAGCCATATCCTCATAATAATTGTCAATATCAAATTATGGACTAGATATCTTTTCGAGATGTAGCCTATAACTAGCCAGCCTTGACATCAATAAATGGACAATTAAGCCTTAATCAATGCCACAGATCTATATCGTATGTATGTATGATCATTCTTACGGTGTTTTATTCTTTCACTGAGATTTCCTCATGACCCAAAGACCAACACTGTCACCACTACACTTTTATTGCATGTTCGCAGTTTCAAGATTCACACTCTTACCACTATTGTCCATGATTCAACACACACTGGTAAATCCAACATCCATTTTAGTAGATAGGTCAAATTTGACTCGGATCAGCTTTAGTGTAGCAAAAGATGGACATTTTTCAAAATGTTCAATTACAGTATGTGTATTTTGGGTCACTTTCGGAACGTCAACAAGTTTATGGGTGAACGGATGTAATTTAGGGTATTTTTTATTGCTGTTAAATGTCAAAGCAGGTCAGTTTTGCACTGAACAGCATGTAAGGGTTAAACATGCATATTCGGCTAGATCAAATGCTCCCCCCCGCATTATACAAATGCATGGACACTTTGTAATGGCTGTTAAGCTCTTAATTTAAATGCCTGCAAAAGCGGTTACATAAGCATCGGCTAAACGAAATGAAACACCTTGTAAACAAAGAACAGTTGTTGGGGTTTTTTCTTTTTTGTTGTTTACCACAGTCCGTCTTAAGTGGTGTGTGAAGTCACGCTGTGTTTTGCTGGGAAGTTTCTCTGGGAAAGAGCTGACCGATTCGGAGCAGCACAGCATCCGTGGGATTCAACCCCCGCCCCCGCCCAACACTTCATCCCACCCGGACTGCCACCCACACCCTCCTCCTCGTCACTTGTTCAATTTTGTTTGTATTGCCTCGTTTCTTACTACTGCTACTAGTTTTCAGTTTTACTCTTGAAACCCACAGGAATTAACTATTGTTCTGTTTTGTTTTAGGGGGGTTCGGGCATGAATTATTTGCAATGAAAATTTCATGGAGTTCAGTGCATCATGCTACCAGTCCAACTATTTTTAAAGACCAATTTGGGTTCGAAAGTAGCATCACAGTGCGTCGCACGTGTGACCCAAAAGTCTATTCCGGGTGGCCCATCGCTAATTTTGGAATAACGGACATCGTGACCTCAGCCGGTGTTTTCGACATCCACCACCTGCCGCTCATCTCACGTGACACGTCATCATGCCCACGTTGAGGAACGTTTGATTGTAAACGTGCTAACAGATTCACATTTACGAGGCAATCTCTCTGACGTTGTCGCTCAATCAAAAATGGCCGTTGTCTTTTGTAAAGGCAGGATTTTTCATACATTCTCGTTGGATTTTGCAAATGAATTAACAAGTATGACTAAAAGTTGTTTTGCATTCTTCCCACTCTTCGAGTTTATAAATAACCCGTGTCTCCCTGTGGTGTCTTTCTGACTTAAGGGGGGCTTTATGGGTTGGGGAACAGGGAAGCAGGTCAACGCCCAGAAGAAGACTGTCTCTTTGTTTGCAGCAGAATTGCCTTTGCCTTGTTTCCAAGCAGAACTGACTCCCACCAAGCAATTACAGAGAGTCCTGTAATATTTGTGCTACTAATTCAGTCGCTTTTCCCAAAAATGGTTCATTTAAATCTATTGTTTTATTTGATTATTGTAGTGATTAATTGATTTTAAATCAAATATTAGTCAAATAAACATTTTTGCAAATACTTGTAATACATGTATTTTATCAAATGGATGACTTAATTATTAATAGCACAATTATAAATGAGAAGGGGTTATTACTTTAAAGACCCTGTAAATTTATTTTGGTGATTCGACCCTTGTGAGGATAAAGCGGTACAGAAAATGAATGGATGGATGGATTTGTTTCTAAATACATTATATATATGTTTTACGATAAGTGGTGCCAACAGGAAACAATAGGTCTGATGTTATTTGGATTATGAAAGGAGTTGGTATTGACTAAACCACCATTAAGTCCATTCTCGCACTTGTCCACGTTAGGGTTACAGATGAGGCGGTGCCTATCCCTGCTGACTTTGGGCGAGAGGTGTGGTACATCCTGGGCTGGTTGCCTGCCAATCTCAGAACACATATGAGGTGTGTCTGAAAGGTGGCAGGACTGGTGCCACAAATATATATATATTTTTTTCAAATCCAAACTACAAGTTTTCCCTTGCAAAGTAGTCCCCTTGGAGTGTTAACACATTTCCCCATTCTTCTCTTCCACACCTTCTTCCGGGATCATCCAACGTTTCATCGTCACTGCCATCTTGATGTCGTCCACGTCTTCAAAGCGGTGGAAAAAGTCACACCCAGCCGTGTGGGCCAGCCTGGCGAGGAGCTGTCAGATGCTCAGGGCGTTGTGAGCATGCAGGCGTGTTGTCATGGCGAAGCAGCCAAGTGTTGCCCTGCCACAACATTTGCCTCTTCTCGCACACTGAATGAAGCAAAACACTGCAGGATGGATCTCTTTGTAGACGAGCTGCTTGATGGTCTGGCCTACCTTGAATTGAAAACCTTGTAGTTTAGTTTTGTATCGTTTGTGACACCAGCCCTGAATTTTTTTCTGACACACTTTCTTATAGAGAAAACACATTTACTGTACACCAATTGAATATAATGTTAGGACATCATCGCCGTTCAAGGTGGCTCAATTGCTGCTGTGCTACTTTGCCTTTTCTAGACATCCACAGTCACGTTTACACCTATGGACAATTTAGAGTCTTTAATCAACCTAATTATTAATAAGCACGCAACGAGGTGCTGAAGATATGTGACGTCCCCTCCCTCCCCTTGGTCCTCTCGGTCCTCCTCTTGACATTTTGGTTACCGTGGCGACCGAGGCGTCCCCCTGCACAGTGGGTACATTGTGATCCACTCTGGGGAATGTGGCCTGCGGTGCGTTCCTCACCTTGCGCCCCGGCAAACCTGCCCTGTTTTCCCAAGGTTGGAGTGAGTGGCGTTATTAAATGTTTTTTTAAAAAGAATATAAACATGTTTGTGGTTAACGCTAGCACATAATTGACTTCCTTTTTGTGGATTTGCTTACTGTATGGAGCTTGTCGCAGTGTGCCGTCCATGCCAATGCTGTGTCCTGTGGAAATGTGTCCTTGCACTGTAATTCTACACTGTGCACACTCGAGCATATACACACACATGCATGCACATAGCATCAAGTGGAGTCCATAGAGAACACCTATCACTTACACTCTTAAACCTTCTGAAGCCCTTGTTTCATAACCATCACTGCTACTATACTATTACTCAATAGTGAGTGAAGGTCTTTATGTGGTCACTTTATGAAATAGCATCACTCACATTACTTCGGCTGTAACATTTGAAATAAACATGAAGGATTACACTGGTACATCACCTTACAAGTGATCCAATTTACGAGTTCTTCAAGATGAGTTGTTGCTGGACTGCTTTTTTTTTTTTGTTTGTCTCGCATTGTGATCAGAAAGTTTTCAGCGCTAAATATGGTGGCAGTTAACGTCACAACAAGCAGCACTTTGGAAGCTATGGAACAATAACAATTCTTCAAAAAAGAAAAAACGGCTTCAAGCTGTTTTTTTTTTTACAGTAAAACTAAACATGAAACTAAGAGAATTACATTTTGTGTATTTATCCAAAGAAAATTAACTTTGTCTTACAAAAGTCTGCTATCTTAATGCTAACACACAATGCAAACCACCATTAAAGAGTCAAAGAAACTAGCATCGATATCGCAGGAATTATAAACCTTTAAACAACTGAAATCTGAGCACAAGAGGTTGCAACACATGCAGATTGAGCAGATAATACTCACAGGCATATATTCTTTATCCTCTGCAAAAAAAATGACTACTATTATTGCAACTTAGTTGTGACAGACTTCTGTGGTTCATCATCAACTCTACATGTTGTATGTATCTGTGTATTATACTCCAGAATGAGCAGCATAGCATTGAACTATCATGACCCACAAACTGGTTAATTCTTCACATTCTATTCAATTATGTTAGCACTGCTTGTTTTTATAAAGTGCAATATTAGAGAGTGCTATTTGTATTATTTTAAAAAACACATTACAAAAGGGGGTGAGGCGCTGAAATGCATAAAAGGCATTTTCATTCTTCTCAACAGGGTAAGATAAAGATATGGATGTTTTGAGTTACGAGGTCGTTACTGAATGAGTTCATCTCATACATCAAGGCAACATTGTATTCCCAAACAAGATAAGAGCCAAATTTGAGAGGTCAGTGTTTCCATGCCATTCATTGAGTACAGACTCTATTATATTTTGCTGAATGTTTTCAGTTTTAAAATTTGCAGGTCTGTGTAAAACAAACAAACAAACAAAAAATTATCTGAATCGCCAAAATGGAGTTATTGCGCTTTGGAACAGAGCTCTCCATCAACAAGATTACAAATTATGCACTAGCTGAAAAATGTCATGTGATGTCACATGACTTGGCAGCTGCTGCAACCTTGGATGGACTTAAAATAGATGGAGACCGTATTAAAATGTGCATCAGTATGACTTACAACTAAAAAGAAGGGTGTATATGTGTGTGTGTGCGTGTGTGTGTGTGCACGCGCGTTTGTGTGTATAACAAGACACAAAATAGGCTGTCAACGCATGCTTGCGTTACTAGAGATGTAAAGCCGTCACGTCATTCCCAAAGACTGTCAGACGGTGAGGTCATCCCTTGAATGTCACCTCAGAGCTGGCAAATTTGCAGGTCGACTTCCATGTCAATGCCTTTTATGCAGAATAAGTGAAGGGGAAAAGCCGACTTTGAAGGGCAGAGTGAAAGTGGCTAGTGTGGGTTTCTAAACTTCCACTTTGTTCGTGGTTCCGTTTTGTGGCGTAAACTGCCCCTGAACTTCCCTTCTCTTCGAGTCGTTGCATACCCCTCGACACTAGTGTGTTTATTTTGCAGAGGTGGCAAAAGTATTCACACTCTGTACTTAAGTAGAAGAACAAATACTTGTGTAAAAAAGACTGGTAAAAGTAGAAGTACTGATTAGAGTCTGTCATGGATGAGGGTTTTCGTGGTGGATGTGTGAACACACAGATGGACTCAAAAGTAGGGAAGCAAGAGAAATGAGGCAGGCGAGCAGGAGTAATCCAAGAATAATAATAATAATACGGTGGTATCGGAATAAATGTCGTGTATTGTTGCCAGTGACTGACCGAGATACGGCAAGATTTTATGGCAATAGTCTGACATAGTTTGTCTTGTAGTCTGATCCAGGCATAACAAGCAGACAAGGAAGACGTGAACACAGGTAAACAAGACATGAAACAAAAGGAAATCTTATCAAAAGAACGCAAAAGTCAACAAAAACACGGATCACGGCAATCCTTTACTTAAGTAAAAGTCAAAAAGTGCAGACTGAAATGTACATAAATACAAAGGTAACATTTTATTTTATGTCAATTATATACATTAACCGTTTTCATAACTTGGCACATCAAAACTGTATATATATATAATTTATTTATTTATTTATTTTAAACCAAGAGTGCTAGCATTGGCTCAGACTTTTATGGTATCAAAACATGTTGCCATAGCTTTACTAGCATTGTGAAGTGACTAACAAAAATGCTAAATTAGCTAATAATAACAGCTGAAAAAGTACCCCTTACCTGTATGTTTTTTTTTCATTTTTTTTTTAGATGGAGAATTTTTGAAAGCCAGAAACTGTTGTTTTTTTTTGGTGCGGCGCAAGAAGCATCACATTTACCGCTAATCATTATGGTAGCCAACAATATCAAACACATATCTATAATTACGTCATGAATGTGGAATATCTATTTTGCTGTTGTTGCTATTGCTCCCAGGTTCACGTTCCTCCATGTCACTGTTCTCCAGGTTTTTTCCGCTTTACAATACCTACTCGATCAAGAGTTTACCTCTCTATAGTTACTTTTTTATGTTGCGTCGTCATCCGCGGAGTTGGAAAAAAAGTAAAAAGCCTTTTTTTAAAAAGTGAGAAGAAAGTACAGATCTGTTTTCAAATGAAGGATGTAAAAGAAAAATAAAGACTCAAGATACCCCAAAAAATCTACTCAAGTACAGTAACAAAATATTTGTAATTAATTACTTCCCACCACTGTTATTTTGAGGGGGGTGACTGAATCGTACAGAGGTGGAACTGTGACCGGTAAGGAAAGAGGGAGAGTAGGTTGGACCAGACACACAGCCAATATGGAGCACGAGAGAAGAAGGGGGCGGGCGGACATATTATAAAAGAGAGAACAGGAGCTGCGGGCTGCATGATTTCAGCAGACAAGGAAAACAAGCAGGAGCATTAGACCCACTTGAGGCTGACCTGTGTTGACCTTCTGTGTGCTGGACATTCAAAGCGGATTGATTGCCTGCTTGCTTTTTCTGGTTCTCAGGACACAGAACTCAAAAGAAAGGCACAAGTTTGCTCCTGTATTTGCAAGTCACCGATGGCTGCCGTGCGTCCGATGCTAACTGAGGCGTCCGGCTTCCACGTCCTCCCGGCCCACGTGATGTCCTCGGCCATGGAGGAGTTCCCGCAGCAGCTGCCCGTCCCCAAGGGCCCGTCCAGGGGCAAGAGCCGCTCCCGGCGACCCCGCGAGGCCCGCTTCAAAACCCAGCCGGTCACCTTCGCCGAGATCGCCGAGGTGGTGGATGAGGAGGGCTCATCGCCTCTGGAGGAGGAGAGGGCGCGGCGCTCCTTCCTGCAGTCCCTGGAGAACCTGAGGAGGAGCACCCAGACCCTGCACAGCTCGCCGGCCGCCCGCCATCAGTGCACCCCGTCGCCCACGCAGGCCGGCATGGACTCCAGTGACTCGGACTCCACCCAGTGAAGGGGTCAACAAACCTTGTGGTTCCTCTTGATGGAGCGCGGTTGAAGTGAACCAAACTGCGGCAAAGTCTGCTTTTAGCATCCACTAACATGTCAACGTGCAGCACACAACGTGAAGATGCATCGGGGCGGCTTGTGCTGCCTAGTAGCAGGTGGAATTGTTTTCAACATGTTTTCAAAAGTATATTTACTTTCTTTGTATACGACAGCGTAGAAGGATTTTACTTTACCTTATATTAGTGGTCCTCAAAGTGCGGTACACGAACTCCCTCTAGTGGTATGTGAAAGTATCACTGAATTAAATCTTCAAAGTGCATAATAGTTACAGTGGATTAAAAAAATTTTAATACAGTACAGTACATTTGTTAAGTGCAGTTCTGTTTGATTTAGTTTCTAAAGTACAATATATGTGAATTTTATATTTTAGAACTGTTTTCAAGCATTTTTAGGTAAAAATTGTATTTAACTTTTATATGCAATACATTTTTAATTGAATTGTTAGTTTTTTTTCTCCTATATTCAACCGCAGAGTTAATCTTAATCTACAGTTTCATTATTTTGTTCTATATTTGAGCACAGTGTTAATTTGTTTATGGTGTCGTCCATCCATCCATTTTCTACCGCTTATCCGAGGTCGGATCGCGGGAGCAGTAGCTTTAACAGGGACGCCCAGACTTCCCTCTCCCCAGCCACTTCCTCCAGCTCTTCCGGGGGGGATCCCGAGGCGTTCCCAGGCCAGCCGAAGGACGTAGTCTCTCCAGCGTGTCCTGGGTCGTCCCCGGAGTCTCCTCCCGGTGGGACGTGCCCGCAACACCTCACCAGGGAGTCGTCCGTGAGGCATCTGAATCAGATGCCCCAGCCACCTCATCTGGCTCCTCTCTATGTGGAGGAGCAGAGGCTCTACTCTGAGATCCTCCCAGATGACCGAGCTTCTCACCCTATCTCTAAGGGAGAGCCCGGACACCGTGCGGAGGAAACTCATTTCGGCCGCTTGATCTTGTTCTTTTGGCCACGACCCACAGCTCGTGAGGGGAGGTGAGGGTAGGAACGTAGATCGACCGGTAAATCGAGAGCTTCGCCTTTCGGCTTTGCTCCTTCTTTCCCACAACGGATCGATACAAAGTCCGCATCACTGCAGACGCTGCACTGATCCGGCTGTTGATCTCCCGTTCCATTCTTCCCTCACTCGTGAACAAGACCACAAGATACTTGAACTCCTCCACTTGGGGCAGGATCTCATCCCCGACCTGGAGAGGGCACGTCACCCTTTTCCGACTGAGGACCATGGTCTCAGATTTGGAGGTGCTGATTCTCATCCCAGCCACTTCGCACCGAACCACTCCGGTGAGAGTTGGAGGTCACGGCTTGATGAAGCCAACAGAACCACATCATCTGCAAAAAGCAGAGATGCAATACTGAGGCCACCAAACCGGACCCCCTCTACGCCTCGGCTGCGCCTTAAAATTCTGTCCATAAAAGTTATGAACAGAATCGGTGACAAAGGGCAGCCTTGGCGGAGTTGGTGTCGTATACAAAGAAATCAAAATAGCATACTTCGAAGAAAGACAGTATGAACCTTGTACATGTTTTCAAGTGTATTCCTTTTCTGCTGTAGACTTGAGAGATGGCACATTGGGCTCTTTTTTATTAGCACAATGGCACCCACTGATTATTATTTTTTTTTTTGCATATATTTTTCTATTTCTAGAACAAAACAAAAATCAAACGCTAGTAGCCATACTACTAATATTGTAAATGGCACGACTAAGCGAAGCAGTGGCCTGGCCGTCACTGAAGCTTTCAGAGGAGTTCACGCTCTTGTGAGCGAGTGAAAATGTATGAAGAAAAGATTCCTTTCTTAAAAAAAAGTTTATTTATTCTCTTCATTTGCTCATAACCAAATTTGGGATTTTACTGTGCTTTTCTGACTTGTGAAGTCGCCTCGACTTTCAAAAAAGACTGTAACCTTTCCACTGTGCTTTATATTGAATGTACTTTACATTATATACCATGTTTGTCATAAGTATTTTAATAAATATTTTAAAGTATTTTGAGTTATCAGACTTGTTTCTTGAATCCATGCACTCTTTACCAATGTTTCCCAACCTTTATAGAGTAAAGAAAATTCGTTTAAATGACCTATAGTGTCCCAATGGCCTATATTTCACTAACAAGTTAGCTTTGTATATTTTTTGCTCAAGAAAATGAAACTAGCAGTCATTTCCAATAATATCAATCTGTTTTGGAGCAATTGATAAATAACTAATTGCCCTTGGAAATCCCTTTTTTACATTGCCAAAATCAATACGTCGCCATATCTTGGTGTGACATTAGCGATTGAACTGGTAACCAAATTCGATGCATAGTTGGTGTAGACAGAGGAATGCACTATTGAATACAAGAAAGTTTGCTCATTTTTTATATCATCGCTGTCGGGCGGAATCCTAGCACCTCCAAAATGACAACTTTTCAGGACATTATTCCTTATATTGCTATCATAACAGCACCCCAAAATTATCTTCAATCGCTAATTTATTATGCAAAAAAAATGTATTATGCTGTCATTGATTAAAATGGCTACCCGTCCTCACCAAGGTCCGCTGCGGTCGTACGACCCCACCGACCATACAAAAAGCCTTTAACTTCACAAAAGCAAACACCTGTGTTATGTCCTCTTTTTAAAGATCTTAAAGCCATGAGCAATTCAATCAATAGAGCTAACTAAATCCATGTGTATAGGCAGACATGAATCTGCACGCACTTAACTCGTGCAGCTTCCTTCCTTCTGCAGCGAAGCATTAGAGCAATCAATTTTAACAAACCAAGCCTATTCAAATGTATGTACCCTCACTATTTTCCCTTGACATTGTCTAAAAAAAACATTTTCAATACAGGCGACAAATACGCCAGATGGCTTGCTTCAGCAGAATGAGGAAATAGGCGGAGTTCTACATCTCTCAGACATTTTCAGTGTTCAAGAGCCCTTTATCGGGTTGCTCTCAAGCTATTGTCACCACTTTCAATTGGTTAACATTGTGGAAAAATAACTGACGAACTGGGGACAGACCAATAGTATCAATTTGTGAAGAAAACCTACTAATATAAGGAAAAGTGTTTGTCTTCTGTCTCTGACGTCTGCAGACTGATGTGTCAATCATGCAGGTTTCAACATAAATGTGAGCAGGCCAAAATCTGGCTGAAAACAAGTCGGATTCGTTGAGGGTTGGACTTCGCCAATGCTGCCCTTTGTCACTGATTTTGTTCAAAACTTATATGGGGAAAATTTCTAAGCGCAGCCGAGATGGTTCTGTTGGCTTCATCAAGCCGTGATCTCCAACTCTCACTGGAGCAATTCGCAGCAGTATGTGAACCGGTTGGGACGAAAATCAGGACCTCCAAATCTGAGACCATGGTCCTCAGTCGGAAAAGGGTGGCGTGCCCTCTCCGGGTCGGGGATGAGATCCTGCCCCAAGTGGAGCAGTTCAAGTGTCTCGGTGTCTGGAATGGAGGAGATCGACAGGCGGATCGGTGCACAAGGACCTAAGACCAAAGGCGTAACTCTCAATTTACCGGTCAATCTACGTTCCTACCCTCACTTATCGTCACGAGCTGTGGGTCGTGACCGAAAGAACAAGATCCCGGATACAAGCGGCCGAAATGAGTCTCCTCTGCAGGGTGTCTGGGCTCTCCCTTAGCAATAGGGTGAGAAGCTCGGTCATCCTGGAGGGGCTCAGAGTAGAGCAGCCGATCCTCCGCATAGAGAGAACCCAGATGAGGCTGCTCGGGCACCTGATTACGATGCCTCCCGGACGCCTCCCTGGTGAGGTGTTCCGGGCACATCTTGCCAGGAGACCTCGGGAACGACCCAGGACACGCTGGAGAGACTATGTCTCCCGGCTGGCCTGGGAACGCCACAGGATCACCCCGGAAGAGCTGGATGAAGTGGCTGGGGAGAGGGAAGTCTGGGTTTCCCTCCCGATCCCGACCTCGGATAAGTGGAAGAAAAAGGATGGATGTATGGATGGATGGATAGTGAAATTAAATTAGTTCTTAAATAAAATGTTTTCTTTGTTGAATAATTCCTTTATAGTTAAGTAATGTTTTTGAAATGTATGTTTTACAATGGCCTGACTATCTGCAACATAAGTATATGATACAACAAATAAAACATCTCATTGAAAGTGTACCATTGATTGTTGAGCTGGACGAATCAAATTATATGGTGATTGATTTCCGGTTATTCTTGAAAACAACCAACATTTTATAAAATAATAGTATTTTTCAAAAATGTTGTTCACTAAATTATTCTGGAATGAGTCATCTGCATAAAAAGCTTCTGACACGCACCCAGGAGGAAGCTGTCAAACAGAAAAGTAAGAGTTAATGTGTTTACAGTACACATGCAAGGTTGTTGTTAACGTCAACTGCTGTGTGATGCCTATGTCAACCCAAAACATTGACCTGTTGACCCGCAGTGCCTCAACCAAGGCTACTGACGTACTCTCCGTCATTTTGGTTAAGTGTCGTTGAGACTTCTCTGCTGATGCAACAAGCAGGCCACTTACAGACGACATAACGTTCTGTAGTTTTTAGGGGACTTTTTAGCAGACTTTTGTACTTTTAATCAGTTCAATATTGAGTTGTTGTGATAGCATTTCATAATATTGTTCGGTTTTGTCAGACAAATTGATAGGCTTTTCAGTTTGGGCTTTCACTTACAGTTAACTGCATGCTCGGTGCCTGCATGACAGCAAATACTGACTGTAACCCAAATGACATGATTGCTGAAAGGGATTTCCCACTGCAGTGCAACCAGAGTGTACTGATACTGCATAAGACTGTATACTTAAAACGGATTCAGTATTCCAGAGGAAGCATAACTCAAGAGGTCAATAAAAGACAACTGCATGAATTTGTCTTTTGTCATGGACTAAATATTCAGTATAAATATTAACTTCATGTTGAACAAACATAATTAAGATATAATTGCATGAAAGGAGTTCACAAGAAAATATAAATATTGGTTTACACGTGTGTACGTGCGTTTGCATGCATGTGCGTGCAGAACTGCATGTATTTTTGTCACTAGAGACGAGAGGCTAGATAATCTCCCATGATGAAAACTATTTAGATTTAGAGATAATCGGGAATTGTTACATGACATTATATTGCATTACATTACATTTTGATATGTGATGTTGCATTACAAGGCATTATTTTACGTTGGTACACGTCTTACGCTGTTTTACATAACATTGCATTACGTTTTGTTGCATTGCTTTACGTTGTCACTTTACGTTGCCTTACATTACTTTGTGTTACACGACGTTATGTAACGCTACGTTGAGTAACTGTGCATTGTGTAACACTATATTGTGTAACACTATGTTGGATAACGCAACGATGTATAACGCAACGCTGGCGTACGCTACGTTGTGTTACGCGACGCTGTGTTAAAATACGCTGTTACTTTGTTGTTTTACATTATATTGTGTTACACAACATTGTGTTGTGTTACATTGCGTTACATTGTTTTATATTACTATACCATATTGTGTTATGTTGCTTTCTGTAGTGTTACGTTGCATTGTGTTACGTTGCGTTGTGTTACACTACGTTGTTATGTTATGTTATTACATTATGATGTGTTAGATTACATTGTGCTAGGTTACACTGTGTTACATAATGCGGTGTTACGTAATGTTGTGTTATGTTATAGTGTGTTACGTTATGTGTGTTACGTTGCGTTACAATTCATTACCTTAGGTTGTGTTCCGTTACTTTGCGTAATGTTACATTCCCTAATGTTGTATCAAAAAGCATTACATGATTTTGCATTGTTGTTACAATGCTTACATTGTGTTATATTACATTGTGTTGTTGTGCTGAATTACCTTACACTCCTTTCCACTGTGTTAAATTACGTTGCATGTGTTGTCTTGTGTGTGTTATCCGAATCTGGATAAAGGTGGAAATCCATCTTTGATTCACACTTTTAACATTGCAACTCACCCCATGTAACAAACAGATCTCACTAACCCCTTGACAGATGAAAAGGTTAAGAGAAGTACCACAACAGTACCACTGAGATGACGTCTGCATGACCAACCATTGCAGTGGACTTAAGAAGCGTCATCGGTGACAGTTGGAACAATCTGTACAAACATTATGTTCTACTAACAGACTGAAGGGCTGCAAAGCATTGACCTGACTCCGCAGTAAATACTTAACTTGCTTTTACTGCTTTTCTTGTTTTCATGCTGCAGATGGGCTAATATGACACCAGTGAGTCAGTGACTATAGTGAGGTTTCTCACACTTTGGAAGACAACTGGGTGCATTGCCTCTTGTCTCCTTGTGAGAAGTAGAGATAGACATTGTGAGCCAACTGTAAGCATTTTTTTCAGGTTTATAAAGCTAACAAATAATAACTAATAATAACACAAACGCTCATCTACAAATCAATCATGTTAAAGCTATCAACCTCTTTTAGAAACTTCTTGTGTACTACCATGGCCTCATTATAGCACAAGTGAGCAAAAACAGGAAGGAAGTGTTTTCCAAGCCTTGTTTTGTTTGCAGATGTAATGTTTGTACGAAGGACATTCTGGTCCAGCCGGCGATTTATTTTTGGTCCATAATCATAACATACGTCACTGTCATTTCATTTTCATCTTATTACTGAGTGTGAGGCATAATGTAAACAATAATACCGCTGAGGATAATGTTTGCTTTGAAAGGAGCTGCTTTGTGATCCTACTTGCCGAACAAAAAGGCGACACACTCCCCCTAATTGCATTTTAATGACTGCATCCTTCATATTCAGGCGCTTGTGTCTGATTAGTGTCCATTAAGTTGTGCATAAAAGCTCAGTATCAACGCCGGCCCTACCCAATGTGGCGCCCACCTCCATCGGCAATTTATGTATACTTCCAAAAAAAATCAACTACCATTGTTTTTACCATGATCTTTTATTTACAATATATGTCACTCGGTTTACATCCTTAGCAGATTACACTTCAATACAAAAATATTCTGAACTATAATATGAATGCTCTTACCCTCAAAGTGAAATGTTGATTAGCAGATGGAATGAAGCAAAGAACTGCAGTTTAATATGGTATGTGGGAATGCCAAGGTATGGAATGTTATTAATAATAATAATGTGTTCTTCAACACTGATGTGAAGATTAAAACAATTAACATGCTTTAGACAATTTGAACTATTACAAAATGATAAACTGGGGTTAAATATTGGCTATATAAAGGGTTGATAACATTTTGAATGACTATTAAAATCGGGGGAAATGCACTGCGTGTGTGTGTGTGTGTGTGTGTGTGCGTATGTGTGCGTGCGTATGTGTGCCTGTGTGTGTGTGTGTGTGTGCATGCGTGTGTGTGTGTGTCACTGATAGTGCAGTGGTACACTCGCCTGATTTTG
The DNA here is from genome assembly GCF_024500385.1 of Phyllopteryx taeniolatus. NCBI lineage: Eukaryota > Metazoa > Chordata > Actinopteri > Syngnathiformes > Syngnathidae > Phyllopteryx > Phyllopteryx taeniolatus. The sequence goes on from NC_084506.1 coordinate 18,027,468, forward strand.
GTGCGGCTAGCGTGGGTTCAGTTCCCACTCAGTGACTCACATTCACACCCACGGGCAATTTAGAGTCTTCAATCAACCTACCACGCATGTTTTTGGGATGTGGGAGGAAACCGGAGTGCCCGGAGAAAACCCACCCAGACACGGGGAGAAGATGCAAACTCCACACAGGCGGGGCCGGGATGTGAGCCCTGGTCCTCAGAACTGTGAGGCATATGTGCTAACCAGTCGTCCACCGGCCCTGCCTGTGTGGAGTTTGCATCTTCTCCCCGTGCCTACTCCTTGCTACTATGTCAATTATCGACACAACATGTAAAACCTGCTTTGGACCATGAATTATTTCCAGTGACCGTCTTTGGCCCTGCGATGTATAGTATTTGCACTAATCCACACCTACAGTGTCTGTGTGTGCTGTCTGTTTACTGCTTTTAAAGCATCGCTGAACCTACATCCTCTTGCCATGTTTTGAGGGAAGGGGCCTGGTGAGACTCAACAAGCGGAACCAAACATTGGACACACTCCTCCTTCCGCCTCCATCTTGTTTCTTTTCTTTTCGAAGCTCTTCATCACCCCCTGCTGCTGAAGAAAAAAGTGATTATGGATGCAAAACAGTGGTTGACCCGTTTGTGCTTGGGCTGTTTTCTTCAACTTTTATTTCTGTGGCTTTCACATTTAATACACACATCCATCATCCATCCATCCGTCATCGACAGCGCTTCTCATGCTTGAGGGTCACTGGACCCTATCCCAGTTGACTGGTTGCCATTCAATCGCAATTAAGTGCCCTCATCAGAAGCTAATGCTAATCTGCACAGCCAACAAAACTCAATACAGCTCGGCTTACCTTTTTGCTTCTACGTGATAGCAAGCGATGCGCCGTGGGGGATGTGGGATGATGCATCATAGTGTTTCAGGCAGTGTAGTCTGGTTGGCATAGACTCTGGCTGTCACTTGAAAGTGACTCTGAATATTTTCCCATCCTAGCCGATCAGGTCATGGGTGTAGAAACTCAATGTGGCAGTGGTTATGATGTAAATTGTAGAAAGGCTCACTCACAGACACATTTTCAGATATAGGCAGATAACAAAAACAATTTGTTTAATTTAACAATTTGATGGGTGGGTATTTGTTTCTGTATGCAATTTGTACTTTTGTTTACAATCCATAAAAAAGTCAATGCACAGATTGAAGATTGATACACTGATGTTTTTAGGAAACATTATGCAACATTTTTATTTAATGTAGGTCATTTTAACATCCAGGATTGATATGAAGACAGCTATGGGGCGAACTTTTTAAAACAGTGGTATCCAAATTATGGCCCCAGGGTCATTTGCGGCCCATCTATTCTTTTAGCGGTCGGTGTTATATACTAAAATTAACAATTGACACAGCCCATATTGTTTGCCTGCATTGCACTACTTTCTACACTGGTTAGTGAGGCAGGAAAAATGAAGAAGAAATGTATTCTCATCTCTCACTTCCTTGTTTTCCACCAATTGCATCCTACATCATTCAGTAAGATGTGCCTCTTACTTGTGATTGTTTGCACCATCTTAGTACACGGTCTCTCTTGTTTTGGTTCTGATTGTGGAGGTGATTTTGCTCAGTACGTATATTTATCGATCATCTATCGAGCTGACAAGCTAGCTATCCATCTCTCTCTCTGTTAACATAACCAAAACAGAGTAAGTGAACATTAACATTTCACCGTGAGGGATTATAATCAGTATAATTTGAAAAACATTAACTCGTTTTATTTTGTAAGTGTACAATGAAGTGTCTTTAGCGGTAGTCTGTTATATTACGTCACAACTATTTTGTATTTAAAAGTTAAAGACGGGGCGGCGCCTGTTGCCCCGCACAGTCATGCCAACGTTACAGATGGTAGATGCATCCAATTAGACTTTGGCAGCTGACATGTGGCGAATCGCTACATAGTCTGCTCCCAATTTTGGACCAATGAGGTTGTTGTTCTTTACAGATTTGCCCAATCACCGTGGAGGAGGCGGGCCCTCGTTTGAGGAGCGCGAACGGTTGAGAATTTACGAGGGCGAGAAAATGGCGAACACCGAGCAACTGCGATAGTGAACTTAACTTGAATACGTTTTCGTGGCAGTAACGTAAATAAAGTGCAATTATTTCATACGGACTATGTTGAACGACAAACGTGGAACATGTGAACCTGTAATGGAAGAAAATGTACCGTTATGTCAAAGTGAGTCGTGGTAACGAAGATGCTAGCGGGCTAGAAGAAGCGTCAACATTCGTTTCTCGAAAATGTCATTTCCACTAAATGGCGGACATATTCGTACAAGGAATGGATTTACTTGAATTGTGACGCTGGGTACAGTTTTATTGTGACTTGTTTTAATGGCGTGTCGTCGAAGATAATAGCCAGGCGCTGTTTGTTTGACGGAATGGCTGTACACAACCTCGTTTTTGTTGTCGATGTGGATTACGGAGATCAACACTCAAGCGATCGTCTGGAAGTCAGGAATGATCTCTTGAAACGAGGGCTTCTGCACATTTTGCTGCACTTCGGCTACAAGTATGGCTTCGACAAAGTGCGCTGGGGTTACAAATTCTTCCAGTCGAAAACTGGCCGCGGTGCCAGCCTCATAACGAGGGGCTCGGACTTCAAGGAGCTTCGCCACAAAACATTCGAGGACTTCAAATTAGAATTCGATGCAAAGCTGGACGGCAAAGAGAAACTTTGCGCGTCCCAGCAGTGCAGCCAGTCTGCCTCCGTGCAAAACGCCGTCAAAGAAATCCTGCTCGACTTCCAATGGGACCGTCCAGACATCACCTCTCCCACCAAACTGTCCCTGAGGCCCAGGAAGACGAAGCAAGCTGGCAAGCCTACATTACCGGAGGAGGACCACCTTGCAAGCCAGGGCAGAAATGTGGTGTTTATTGTGTCAGAATGTCCACGAAGCTGGACGCAACTGATGGACTACCTCTGCGTGGGGAACCTTGACATCCATGCGGATGTGTCCGAACACATTCTGTCCAAAAGTATCCAGGACATGCTGCTGCAGAGGCAGGTTGTGCTGCACTGGGTGGACAGCACGTTGCACGTTCATGTAAGTAACCAACCCACAGTGGATTTAGAAGAGGGGTGTCGTCATCATAATCTTCCGTTTGCAGTCTTTGAACAACCTGAAGTCAGTACGGTTGTGTGTTTACCTTCTATTTGCCCTGTGATTGGTTGGCGGCCAGTCCAGGGTTTATCCGGCCTCTCACCCAAAGTCAGCTAAGATAGGTTCCAGTTCACCCATGACTCTAATGAGGACAAGCACAACAGAAAAATGAATGGGTGGATGTTAACTTTATGCATCCTCTGTAATTTGTGATAGGGTGCTTGACATTTCAAGCATCTGAACCTGAGCTCCTCCTTGTGGTCTAGTGAACATGTTTATTGCTTTGTTACAGGACATGCAATGTGGGGACCACCTGGGCTTTGACAAGTTTACCCAGGTCCTGGCACAGGCGTGCGGCAAAGTGATCCCCACGGTGGCCCTGTTGAACCGCTGCTGCACTGGGAAAACGGAAAACGGCATCGGGAGAGAGAGTTTCCCATTCCGGTCCAGTCTTGGATATTTGCTGTCGTCTGAAAGGGAGTACCGCCTTGCTTTCCCTGTCTCAGAAGGCACTCTGCGGATGGACCAAGGTGAATATGTTTTCTGACTCATCTATTTAAGAAATGGGGATGAGCTAGTGAAAAGTCCTGACATTTGTCTAAATTTTCTCATGTACTACGGTACTTTTGTGGAGCAAAGCACAGTATGTAGTTTTCTCTACTTAGACAGAAAGTAGATGAATTATACTAGTGTCGTATAGATGTTAAACTTAATAAGATACTATGTAATATGACCAGTGTGAGTACTACAATCATACAAAGTGGTTCTGCTCCCCTTTCTCAGGTGATGTTGCCCAGAGCTGTGCTGTGACTTTAGAACCGGTGTCCCGCAGACAGGGGCCACTCACCCAGGGCGTGGATGTGCATCTGAATGGTGTGCTGCAGGGTTGGGATTCCTCGTCACTGTCGCTCACCTCCACAGAGTCATGGCTGCTTCAGTGCGCCGACACCAGCGAGCAAGCAGCTGCTTCCTTCAAGCGCACCCTAACGGAGCTGTCTACGCATTCGCTGCAAATGGTGAGCAATGTAAATACTAAGCGCCTGGTTTACTAAAAGCAAAAACTGGCACTGTGTTGATTGCTCAAGCAAACAGATGTGGCAGCTGAGCTGTTCCATGGTACCATAAGAGCTACCTTAAGCTCAAAACCCTCTTTTAAAAACGGCGGTCTCTTCACTACTCTTTAACACCTGATGCCAACAGCGCGGCGCAGTCTGTTAGTGAGTGAACAAGCAATTTTGCGCCCACCATTTGGGATCTTAGTAAATCAGGCTCTATGTGTCACTTTAACCCAGTTTTATAAGTAATTAACTGATCATTTCTGTTCCTCCCCAGTTTGGTGAGGTGTGCCATAGAGGCCAGTCGTCCTCGGCGGTCCTCTTCCCCTTGGCCAACTTTTCTGCTCTGCTCACTGTCCTCCAGCCTGCTATCACTCAGCACCCTCACCTTCACAACACAGAGATCATTTCCACTACCAGCACAGCTGAGATGTCAGCTGACGTACCCGAAATAGTCAGCAGTGTGCTGGGCGTCGTATATGACATGATGGAGCAAGATAATGACGGCACTGATGGTAAGGATAGGATATTTATTCTGTTGCTGGCTGATGTTTGAGCATCCTGTAGGATTACATCACACTGTATGCTGCATGTAGATCGAATGTATTGAAAACAACAATAAAAGTGCTGCTCATTTTTGTGTTTCCTGTTTCTATTCTTTCTCAGAGCAGCCAAATGGTCCTTATGTGGTTCCCGAGTGGGCCCAGCAGGAACTTGGTCATTGCTCACCAAGAGTGGGATTGCTGGAGACTTGGTTCCCTCATTCGGATCACTCGGGAGTCACTTCCCATTTAATGGAGTCATTAAGGTAAGGAGAACAAAAGATGTAGTTCAGTGCTTCTCAAAGTGTGGTACACGAAGAATCACTGCGTTGAATGTTCAAACTGTACCTAATGTTACAGTGGCTTAAACTTTTTGTATAACTGTATAACCTCCTCTCTTTGTCAGGTTGCTCCATGCGGCACCTGACCAACAAGAGGAGGAGGAGTTTCTCTCGCAGGCAGAACTGATCAGTGAGCTGGGAGATCTGTATCAGGCATCGAACGGTAACGATAACAAGAGGGGCAAGAAACGTAAGAAAGCCAGTTCAACCAATTCGGTCGATTGATTCAGTTCACATGGAACGAAATGTTGAATGCTCTTATTCACCCCCCACCCCCACAGGAGGCACACAGCGTACTCCAGTGAAGCAGAAGATGAAGACCATGAGCCGCTCGTTGCAGATGCTGAACGTGGCGCGGCTCAACGTGAAGGCCCAGAAGAGCCAGGCTGACGCGGAGCCAGCGACGTCGGAGAGCAAAGGTGCAGAGAGACCGGTGAAGAGACGCTCGAGCGACAAGAACAAAGCCAGGCGAGCTGACGTCATCAGTCAGTATCCCTTTCAATACATAACACACATACATACACACTTCCAAATCTCACATTCTCTGTGTGTCGTTTAGGATTAAAGCAGTGGCTCTCAAACTTTTTATGCCAACTACCACCAAAAAAAATAAAAATAAAAAAAAAAGAGCATACTTGGCTCTCTATGTACCACCACCATGAAAGCACAATAGCGTAGTAGGCAGAAGCTTTATTTCTATAAAGGGTATTCCATTGTATTGTACGCCACTGTAACATTATATACAGTTGGAACATTAAAAACTGCTAAAATATACAGTATTAAAATAAAAACTGTCCTTAATGATTCAAGTCAAAATAATTTGCACATAGAATGTAATTAAAAATTGTAACTAAATAAAACTTTAAAAAGAGTTGTAGATGATGAAGTTGATGCAATTTCATGGTCAGAGAGAACTACTACACCAAACACAGCGTACTGCCGCTATTTTCAGAGGCTAGGGACCGCGCCCCGTTACAAAAAGCGAAAAACGCGAGTAATTGCCTGTAAACGCGATAAGATGGCGGCATAGCACTACATGTAGAAGCTCCTCGACTCACTTCAACATAGTTTCTTTGCACCAAGATGCCACAATATGGTGCTAAAGGAATACCTTTCTATTAAAACTGTTGAGCACAAAAACAATAGGTGACTAGGTGAGTTTTTCAGCAAATAACTGAGGATAGGATAGGTCAATCCACTAGTAGCGAATCGCAACTATGCAGGGAATGCTAATTTACATAAAGCTAATGGCAGAGGTCATTGTCTTTTACTTTTTAATAAGCCAAAGGGGAATTATCGTATAATATTGGAGATTTTATTTTAAGGCCACATTCCGCAGCCTTCGTTTAAGGTATTAAAGATAATTCAAGGGAAAGACAGGATATTTCTACGTATTATATCGTCGTAATTAATGCAATGTATTCAATTCCCTTTGCAGCCTTCACCAGTGAAGCTGAGCTGCTGTTTCACGTGCAGTCCACTTATGAGAAGAGCATAGCAGACAGAAACTCATCTCTTCTCAGTGGTTGTCAACAGCTTCTGACAGCTGTGCAAACTTTCCTTGTGGCAGAATCCGAGCTGCAGGTGAGACATACTTTTATTTCATTTACACCATTTTGATTTTGGATGTGAGGAACAGCTTTCTTTGGTTGCTCTTCCATAACAAATTTTTGCATGTTTCCCTCCCAGGTCAAGACACTTGAGTTTTCCAAACAGCACCTACTCAAGAGTAGCAGATCCATGAGGCAGGGTTACGGCACCACTGCTGATGTGGAGAGCAAAGTTAGAGAGTGAGTGTCTGTGGATTTGTCTGCTTCAACAATCACACAAGCTGCCATATAAAACATTGTGTCATTAATCCTGACACTGCCTTCTCAAGGAATAAAAATCCATAAAACGCATGCTTGTAATGCATGTTTGTCTCCACTAGATGTCAGCTCCAGGCGCTGCTCAGGTTGGAGCTATGCAGACCTTTCTCCTCGGGGGAGGTTGATGCGCTGCATGCTGAGCAGATGGCAGAGGAGGTAGAGAGAGTGCTACTCTATTGAAAAGATTACATAAACATGAAGCTATGACATCAAAGCTTGAGAACAAGGAGTTTTATTTCCTAAAAGAAAGTCATGTCTGTGATACTGACAGTAATCAAATATTCTTACAGACATGCCATTTCAATGTCAATCAATCCATTGATTCTAGTTACTTATACAAAACCTTTGTGTTCTTAAGGTGGCTGAAATGCTCAGAATTATATCCCTAACAAAAGACCCAGTGTGCCTCGCTAGGTTCCTTGAGGATGAAGTCCTGCCAGTGTAAGTGTTTCAAGAATCTTGATTCTTTTCCCCCTCCCCACTTCTACAAATCGGGATTTAAAAAAAACACCACAAATATCTATTTCTGGAAAGGAGGCGGGTTATTTGCGATACAGTGGTGCCTTGACTTATGAGTTTGGTTTGTTCCTTGACCACCCTCGTAACTTAAAACACTCAACTCATCTTTCCCCGCTGGAATTAATGGAAATGCCATTATCCGTTCTAGCCCCACAAGAAAAATGGCACTCTTCAGTATTGTACTTTATTAAAACATGCAGTATATCATAATTAAATAGAATGTAACAAATTAAACCATTTGGATCATGATTTTTATGCTTCAATGTCCATCGATATTGTGCTCCTTCTGGTGTGCGCACCTTGGCCACCAGTGAGCAGCATAATAGATGTACATTATACACTAAAAAGTTTCAAAACTCACTCCGTAAGCTGCAGTAAAATTAGTCAGGTTTTTGTTGCAGATGATAAAGAAAATATGCCCGTGCACATGGTTACATTGTCAGTCTATGTGTGTTTCTACACCGTTTGTGATCAAATATCCATTTCTTATAGGCTTATAATATCACAACATTGATGCTAGTTTTGTTAGACCATCTATGCGCTTTGCATTGTGTTAGCATTAAGCTAGTGTACCTTTTGTTATGTGGTTTGATTACATACATAGTATAATTTTGTTCATGTTGAAACAACACAATGGCGATAAACAGCTTGAAGCTAACACTGTGCCTCTTTTAAAGAATTGTTTACTATATCTGCTGCTCGTTGTGAACTTCGCTTCCACCATTTAGAGTTAGTAACTCAAATTCTCTTTTACAGGTTCTTGTCAGCCATCCCGAGAGTCCTCGCTGACATTTACCACAGCCTGGGTACGCAGCTCCCCGAGGCCTTGGTAGCCGTCCTTCCTACGGACTTCTTCAGTGACGAGTCGGTCACCAAGGACAGCGTTTCTCCTTCAGACTCCTCGCCCCGCCTCTCTGCACACAGCTCGCTTTCTAACTGCAGCGATCGCCTGCAGGACCTACGGAATCGCTCTGCTAACAAGAGGAGGTGAGAAGAGGGTGCCCATTTTTATTGATTTTTTTCCTATTCCAATGTTAAAATGGCCATATTGTAAATACAACAAATATGGTGACCATTAATGGGTAGGCCTTTGACACATTTAACACATTTTAGTAGACTTTACACCTATTTTATCGGCCTGATTGGTAAATTGGCCTGATCGGCCAGTTTATGCTGATCGGCTAATTCGCCAATCCGATCAATTACGTCATTGATCGGCTCCGCAAAAGACATTTACGCCCCGTCGCCATCGTGCACAGTATATTCGAATCCAAAAGCTAGTTTATTTTAAGCCTTGTCGCGTCTCTTTTGACGTAGGACTGTAAATATCTGACGGCAATAAAGTTATGTAAAAACAAAAAAAAACATGTCGGCGGTGTGGGACAACACGTCTGAGACAAGCAACACGTAATGCCCGGTTCAGACTACAAGACAAATTTGCTCTTTCACGATCGCACTATGTCAGATTCCTGCAATAAAATCTTTTATTCCGATACCACCGCATCACGTTTTTGTTTTACGATCATTGGGCTTTATCTTGTCAAATGCGACCGGAAACACTCGTTACCGTGGCGACGACAACAAGAGTGGATCGCGCCAACTGTATTATACGGGCAAAATGTGGAAAAACGTGTGTTGGTGGTCACCGGTGCTCAGGACAGGAGAGGACGTTCGTTTAAGGCTTGCTTGAGGTTTGTTCACGTACGTTTAATACGATACAGCTCGCAAGCAGGCAACATAATGTTATGTAGCCTAGCAATCTAGTGTTAGCACTAACGGTTGTACGTAAACATGCCGCCGTTCTGTCGAATCATGCTCTAAAGTTTCAGTATGGGTGAAGTAATTACAATAAAGTAATTTAATTACAGTAAGTTCGCACCCATTATTTCTGTCATGTTGTAAGGTTGGGTTGACCTGACTGATTAGAATACACAATCTGACTAGAGCAGTGATTTCCAACCTTTATGGAGCCAAGGAACATATTTTACAATTTAAAAATCTCAGGGCACACCAACAAACAAAAATGTCACAAAAAGTGGATACATTAATTACTGTATGTACTTCGGGCCATCTAATAGTAGACCATTCATTTGTTCTGTCTATCAGTATGCCTCACTGGCATAAATAGATAAACAAAGATACATTATTTATTGTAAATATAATTTTTTTAGCAATTAAGTTCACAAGTATATGCAGTAAATGAACAGGTCATTTAAATAGGCACATTGCTCCATCTTGTGATCGGATCGGTAATTGGTTATCGGTTTTTAAACTCGCTGATCGGCCCCAAAAATCCTGATCGTGTAAAGCCTACATTTTGGTAATAATTTTGGAAGGACGACCACTTTTCTTCAAAGGTTAACCTTCCAACTTGAATTAGCGTCACTAGCATTAAATGCATCAGAAATTTTTTTCCATTGCACAGTAAAACTGTTCTGGCTTAAAAGGGTTCCAGATTCTCCATTCTGCTTGACCTAACAGCTGAACAGAAGAAAAAAAAGATTGTTGTACATTTTGTAAGATTTTAAGCACTGTTTTTTTAGGGGCGGGATGCTGACTCGTCATCGCAGTATGACTGAATCCTCACAGAGTCTACGTCAGATAGAGATGCCTAAAAAGACAACACGAGCTGTAAGACCCATCTAAACAATTACACATCGGTCACGTCATTTGTGTTGTAATCAAACTTTCATGTTTAGAATCTGCTACGAGGTATGCAGCTTTTTTTTTTTTTTCTTTTAAATTTTATTTTATTTTATTATTTTTTTTTTTTTTAACCCTCCATTTTATTCTGTTTCCATTAGTCCAAATCAAAAGTGTGTACAGCTCTGGAAAAAACAGTCGCTATACCACAACCTCAGAAGCAAGAAACACATGGTATGAGTTACTATGCTGAAATTTCAAGCTATATAATACTTGCAAGAAAGGGAAATTTTCAGATTGCTCAAAGAACAGTCTGTTTATCTGATTTGGCTCAGAAGTTACCAAGGTGAGAAGAAACTTGTTCAACCAAGAGATTGTGTCTCCATCAAACAAGGCCAAACTTCCACGGAGCCAGTCTGTGTCTGCAGTGGAGGAACTGAAACGCAAGCGATCCCACGAGTCGGCTGGTAAAAGTCTTAACCAAAACCCAGTAGTCTCAGCAATTAACTTAGATTTTATTCATGTCTATAATAACAAGGTAAATATTGTAATTCTTCCTTTTTCAGAGAGGCACAGACTCATAACAAAAAAAGTGTGTGAGACACCCCACCACAAGCAGGTGTCCAATCGGCTCCTTTTTCGACAAAAAATGGGAAGGTATGTGTCGTTAAACAATTGACTTATTTGGTTAAAAGTTTTAGTTTTCCCGCGAACCGTCTGCCCAGTTAGACTGCTATATGTAATATATTTTTGTGTTGCGTTCATAGAAGCTCCCTCCCAAATGAGGATTGTATTGTGGAAGAGTCTCCAATAAAACCAGTAGTAGGTATGAAGTGAAACATTTGTATTCCATTGTTATTCCATTGGCGCTTATTAGACCAAATACACAATTTTAATGTTCTTGTTTTGGCAGAGGTCAGAAGGAGCCCGAGGATGAAGACGTTTGCCAGGAGACACTCGAACACCTTTTATCCAAGTTCCCAGCCGCGTTCTCGCAACCTGGAGAGGGCGCTCTCCTCCTCCCAGCTTACTCTTAGCGAAGGCAAGAGCAGTGACGTTAACCTCAAAAAAGTTCGATCTCCCTTGAGGCTTCTTTTTGGGGCCGCTGAGTCTCCCAGACGCCCTTCTACTTCTACAGGGTCGACCCGGACCAGCAGGACTCGGCTGTCGACTGACTCCAGTGTCTTTGAGGTCAATATTTTCATTTTACAGTGGTTCCTTGACTTAGGAGTTTAATTAGGCCCATGCTCGTAACTCATAACACTTGTATCGCAAATTATTTGGCATTAATGCTATTAATCCCTTCCAGCGCCCCCCCCCCCAAAAACAGAAACAACAATAAAGCATGTAACATTTGTAATAAGAAAATAGCACTTTAGCTTTACTGCGTTGTGATATATGAAAATATACAGTAGTAAGATAATTTATTTGAATATAAAGAATTTAACTGTTTGTGTGTCATGATAATTCAATGGACATAGTGCTGCTCCTTCTTGCTGCTCATTCTGGTGTGCGCGCTTTGGCCACTAGGGGCATTATAATACATACAGACATGCAGTTTTACGTGTTACGGCCATACATACAAGTAATTACGGCGACATCGCTTCTAGTTTTGTTAGCTCCTCTATGGCATTTTTCATTGTGTTGTAGCGTTAAGCTAGCTGACTTCAGGCAACGTTTGTTTAAATACACATGTAATTCTTTGTTTTATGTTTAATTTTACTGTGAACTTCAACTGGGAGTGGGAATAAACAGCTTCAGGAAGAGCTGCACGATATGGCCCAAAACCAATATCTCAATATTTTTAGGCTATATCGCGATACACGATATGTATGTAGATATTCTGATTTCACCTGTAAATAATGATATCAATGTTAAGATCAACCCTTTGATCCATAAAATGACACCAATATAATGAGTCAAGCAGACACTTCAGTTGGATTTTGGGCATGAAAATGAAAATTCTGTTTTAAGCTGCTACAAAAACAGCCATGCGCACATGAGTTTTCTGAATGGGCCGGGAGAGTGTGCTGCTTAATGTGAGAGGCGCACCAGCAAAGAGTGAAAGAAGAAAACATTACGTGAGGATTTGTACTCGATAGTCACAATATAGTAATTTTATATATCTCACGTGCAACAACGCGCGATATATCAAGTATAGTCTATATATCCCCCACTCCTAACTTGAGGCAAACACTTGTTGTGAAGTTCGCTGCCACCGTAGCTAGCACGCGTGACTACAATTTTTTGCTTGCAGCTCAAGACAAAAAAATTAGCCGAGCGTCCACTCGGATTTCGAAAAATTGATAACTCAGGTCATCCGTAAGTCGAGGTACCACTGTATAGAAAAAATGCTTCTTAAAGGCTAGAATTTCTAACATTGTACACCAATGTCTTACCCTCTGTAGAGTCCTAATAAGACTCCGGAAAAGAGACCTGGAAGATGCGGAAGAGCCATTTTTGAGAGTCCCAGAACCCCTCGAACACCGGGAACCCCCAAACCTCCATCTTCTTCCAGGCTGCATGGTCACCCTTACGCAGAGAGCCCCACTGGACAATTTGGTATGGCCCTGAGGGGCATTCCTTTCAGATCGCCTGCCAGAAAGATCTTTGTGGTAGAGACACCCACTAAGCAAAGTCCTCTAAGGGGAATTCTCAGGACTCCTATCAAGACTTTGGAATCTGCCTCTACCTCCGGATTACATTCAGCTGCCAGGACTCCCAAAAAGGTGGTCACTTGGTCTCCATCCCCCCAAAAATGTATCGCGTCAGACAATGCCATAACTTTCAAGATGCCCGAATCGCCTCGCATTGCATCTCGTAATTCACCCAGATTGTTGAAGATGCCTAACAAGTTCAACAGCCCTGCAAAACGCGCCAGCAACAAAACTGAGACTTTGAAGACCTCTGAGAAGACCTGTCTATCACCATGTACTTCTTTTTGCCAAGTAAGTCTACAAAGGATTTCACCAACAAGTGTCATTTTGACACCGGAAAACAACCGACTAGAGATGGCGCCTTTCCAGTTTTCACCAACACGAGAATACAGTCCCTTGCCTAAAACCACCACTAGACCTCAGACAAAGTCGCCCAGCCCAGCTCCCCAAGTGGCTACTCGGTCTGGAGGGACACCTGGTAAAAGTCCAAAGACTCCTTCCCATTGTAAGCGAGCTTTGTCAGCTTCACTGACCCATACACTTGTGTCTCCAGAAAAGTCACTGATAAACACAAGGTCTGGTCAAGTTGCTAAAACCACTCGTAAAAACTCAAGATCCCAGATTGATGATGGTGTTACTGCCATATCAAATACAGAATTTGCTTTGGTTCTGGAAAGCAACATGGAGTCAACGGAAGAGAAAAAGGCTGACAGTGTTCAAACGTCTCAAAGTGAGACGAGTTCTCAATCGGGTTCTCAGCTGTTGGACTCGTCACAGCTCAACTCCGCCACAGACGACAGTAATGACATTGTGGAGGCATCCGTGGTAAAGACGCAGTTTAGCGGCGCCCTCAAGATGAATATTAGCTATTCCCGCAAGCCTTCAAAATCTAGTGAAGTCTTTTTGACAGAGGCCACGTCGTCCAAAGCACCAATGCAGGCACAAGGTACACCCAGTCGCAGCTATGGCTTCCGGCAGACGCCCGACCGCCAGCAGCGTGAGGCGGCTGCACGTTTGGGCTACGCTAATGAATTCCCGAGGTTCTCAACCCCCAGAAGCGCACCCAGGCATCGGCAGCAAAAAAGCGCAGGTACGCCAAAATCCACATCCTATCAGGTAGAAATGGAAATACAAACATCTGGACTTCCCAAACTCAGATTCAAACGCACGGACTCCATGAACGCAAGCGAATTTGTCACTGAGGACAGTCCTCAACTGGGAACTCAAAGCCCTTTAGTCGCTGTTAAACCTTCTCAGCTGGACAGCTCATTGGCGTTCTTCCCTAAGAACAGAGATCCCGGTTGTGTCTCCCCGTCGGTCTGTACCCACGCCACGCCCGGAAAAGGCGGCGTGGTTCAGACCCACATCTGCCAGTCCTACACCCCGACACGCCATCCCACTGGAACGTCACCCATGGCAATACCAGACATATTCCCCCTGTCCCCTTCCCCTCAGAGTGTCGGGAAAGTGACCCCGGACAACCTGAACAGCTGGCCCCGGAGGAAGAGAGCCTACATGGGTGCGGTTGGAGGTAAAGATCGCTGCCGGAAGGTCGATCCGATGGAGGAGGTGGAACTTGGAGTGAGCAGGTTGTCAGATGTGGACGACGCCGATGAGCCTGGGATCAAAGCCGCGGGTGAAGTTTTGACTTTGAAACAAGCGCGTCCGCCTGGAGGAGACGCATCTCCTCGCTCTCCTGTGGACAACTGGATGGCACCTGATCCTCACCGAGGAGAAGAAGAAGAAATGATGTGGACAGCTGCAGGTGGAGACATCCTGCCCAGTAAGCAATGATGATAATACAGTGAACCCCCGCGTATTCGCCATTAACATTCGCTAAGCCATCATTTTGCAGGTTGTTGTTTTTTTTTGTGGATGCTCCATTAGTCACTAAAATATTTGCCTGTTCACTGCTCGATTTGCGGCAATCTGTTGGCATCTTGGTGTCAAGGAAGCATGTTGAAGTGAGTTGTAGAGATGCAACGATTAATCGAATAACTCCAGTAATTTGATTACAAAAAGATGGCAAATCTCTGCCCCGAAGCTTCGCAGGGGTCATTTTTCCACTCTTTCCTCCTGGCTCGCAAGAGAGTCCTTCAAAGACAATGTTCAAAGTTTGGGATAATTTCATACTTGGCAAGTAAGACAAAGCTCGCTAATTTAATATACGGTAGCACACCATCACTAGTTAGAACATAATGCCCCCGCAAGTGTTGGACAAACGGTTTGCTCAAACGGACATTTGAGCAAACGGTAAAAAAAGCACATTCAAACATGAGCAGTCGATGGCCACAACTCATGCCAAGTCACTCAATACACAGACTAGCTAGCCAACGCTACACTCTCATTCATTCGCTGACGCCCACCTCACTCACCTGGCCAGGCCCCGCCTTTTAAACCCACACTACTCACAGATTTTGCTTTGCAGGGCTAGCAGGCGTTCACTGTATAGCAAAGATCTCAGCTGTCTGTCAGCTCTAACAGTTAATGACAGAAATTAACATTTATTTAAGAGAATTATTGAGCTGCAGTTTTTTTTATTTCAAAAGCAGTGACGCCTCCCGGCACAGCGGTGAGGAAGCAGGTCACGGCCAGTGGGATTCTGGCCCTCACTCGGTCTCCGCTGCTCTTCAAGGGAAAGCCTGGTTCCACAAGCAGGAGAACGCCTTGCTTTAAAGGTAACACGTATTACTTTGTATGCTAAACCGCTCTGAGAAGTGTTTCTCTGACAAGATCGAAGGCGTACAAAGGGTCCTCGGTTTACGGCAGAGTTCCTGTCTTAAGGCGAAAACGTAACCTAAATTTGTACATTGGAACGCGCCTTAGTCCAGTGCTTCCCAAACGCTACCTGATCCCAGCTGACTTTTGACGAGAGACAGGGTAGACCCCTGGACTAGTTGCAGGTCAATTGCAGGGCATATGCAGTGGATATTAAAAGTATACACACCCTTGTTCAAATGTGAGGTTTTTGCGATATTAAAAAATGAGACCAAGATAATTAAAAAAAATAAATCCACCTTTAATGTGACCTGTGAGACTCAGTTTAAATAGAAAAGAAAATCATTTACTAGAGGGCAAATAAAAATATATATATTGTTGCAAAAGTGCGCACACCATCATATATCCGATGTGGCAGCGTTCTGAATTAACTACAACAATCACATTCAAACTCATGTTAAATGCCACTGTTTAAAGGACCTCTGCTTAACCCCAAATAAAGTTTTGATGTTCTAGATGGCTTTTCCTGACATTTTGTGCTAAATCTGACTGCCATTTGGAACTGCTCATAATTCCCTCCAGTGACAGGAACTACTGTACGCCCCAATCACAAGCATACTCAATCAGTCATTAGTCCGCACGTGTGAAACATCTGACTATACAGAAATCAATCCTTATATAAATTTTCCATTGAACCTACCTATTATCATGTGCCACCAAAAAGTCAAAGCTCACATTTCATCTAAAAGTGCGAAACAGAAATGTTGCAATTCTTGTGATTGCGCTTCTAACATCAACTTGACGACCGGACTTGAATCTTGCCGTGCCGATTCTTGTAGACGAAGTAGCAGCCGAGAGGAGGACGGAAGTGGACGGGGACGTCTCTCCCTTTAGCCAGCCCACCAGACGTTTGTACAGCAGGAAGAGGCTGCTTCACTGACGCGTCCAGAAGGGAAACTCTTAAGAGACTTCGTCCTTTGTCCGTCGATGCTTTTGATGGCACTTGCAAAGGATTTTTGAAGCCAGCACTTCAAACATGTCGTGCGTGAATGTCCCTTCTGTTCACCGTTTCGTTTTAATCTGATCTAACATTTGCTGTTTTTATGTATTTAAATTCAAACATATTTATGGACCAATTGATTTCATTTTCAAAAGTGTCTTTCCTGCAATTTGCCTCTCTCAAATTAAAAATCTGGAATGACTTTTTTGTAATTTTGTATAATTTTTCAGTCAATTCTGAGCCTCATTTTGTCAGTGTCCTCTAAATGTTTATTTATTGATGTTGTTTTTCAAATGCGAGAACTGATTTTAAGTCAAATGTAACTATTGAAGCTTTTATTTGTAATGTAAATATTCTACAGTCTTGTAAATAAATGCTGGTTTTCACAATCAATTAACTGAGTATATTTGTCCATTTGTATGATGAGCATATATTATCTTATTCACTACTACCTCTAAGTGCTGTGAAATGTAGAGCAGTTTCAATGAAGGCGTTACACAACATTGCGTTTTTAAATCCTACCACTAATAATGGACTTTGATCCAGGTGTGCCTTGGGATAGTCAGTGTACATACGACATCGTCATTCATGTTGAAATCTAACTTTTACTATTGCTCTAATATTTAACCATCTATTGTCAGTGGTTTAGTCTTAGTGCTTCCCACTAATCGCGCTCACGTAATCATGTCCACTTCCCTGCAGAAATACAATGTTGAACCTTGATCTCGAGTCCCGATGGCTTGATAAGGAGATCACGTCGCGAATGGGAAGGAGTGGCCTCGCATGATTCCCACTCTTGTGACTGCAGGGAGCACAAATCCACACATTTGAATTCTGTACTGACATGCTTGCGATTAACTACAAGTGGCTGGTTTGTTACTAATCATTAGCCTCATACCATAATTGCCCAAGTCATTTAAAACTTTCTGTCACAATGTCACTAAAAAGTAGCAATGTGTTTGCTGAATATTGTTGTTTCTTTTTCTTTGTGTAGCTCCTCCGTCATTAGGTCAGGAGAACTAAACTCTTATTTGTTGATTTTTTTTTTTTTTATTGTTTTCCGAAAATGTTCAAATATGACTCGGGTAACTGCTATTAGGCAAATAAAATATCAACTAAGCAATTTGATGAATAATGAGTAATTAACTACAAATGATTGGTTTGTTATAAATGAAAACACATTGGAAATAGTTGTTGTTGTAGTTTATATAGCTAGCCTCCTCCCATTGTAACAACAATTGAAATTGTGACATTGGACCCATTTGTCCATAAACCAAATGATCATATAATGCATTGCGATAAGAATGTTGAAACAGTGCTTCTTTCCTAACCTTTTTTTTTTTTTTTTTTTTTTTTTTTTTTTAAATACCATTACAGGACTGTAAATCGGCTGAATATTCAGCATATAATATATATTTATTGAATTTGAAGCGTCAGTGCCTTTTCTGCAGCATTTGCAAATGATGCGCTTCACGATTCACACCACGTACTTCAGTTGTCAAGTTAGCCATGATAAGAAAATAGCTTCCTGTATTGAACCATTCACAATAAAACATATTCAACATTTTAAAGCGTGAGTCTTCGTACAAGCAATACTAATCCATTGACCTATTGCTGGTTGTTGACACAGAAAATCATTTTGTAACGGTGTGTAACGCACCTACGGCACTGTCGCCAACTGGTTAGAGCGTCTTTGACAACTCTAAATTGCCCGTAGGTGTGAATGTGCGTGCGAATGGTTGTTTGTTGTTTGTGCCCTGCGATCGGCTGCCAACCAGTTCAGGGTGTACCCCGGCTCCTGCCCGATGATAGCTGGGATAGGCTCCAGGACGCCCGCGACCCTAGTGAGGAGAAGCAGCTCAGAAAATGGATGGATGGATGTAACGCACCTAGCATAAGAAAAGGCGGTGTCGTGAGCAATTCTATTTTGAAAGCACATATCCGATGTCACTCATGCTACAACTGTTAACTTGACGTCATCACTCTGCTATCCCCTCTCCCCGTTTTTCGTTCCTTCACAGGCTCTCTCTCCATCAGCACCATCGCTCAAATCCACCTGCCTTCCTCTCCTTCCTCCTCCTCCCCGTTTACAACTCTTACAGAAAATAATTTCCAAAAATGGCCAGCAGCTTCTCCAGGATCCTGTCGTCCAAACGCAACATCGGGATCATCTCGGTGGTCGGCGGCTCCCTGACGGCCGGATTTCTGCTGCACCGGCAGCACGTCAGCGCCGGAGCCCCGGGGCGCAAGCTGTACCCCGCCAGGTGACGCCATTTACGGGCTTCCCCCCCCCCCCCCCCCCCCCCCCCCCCCACCCCCCGCGAAGAAAAACACGCAGAAATAATTCCTTTTGCAAACATTCTAGTAGGTTTTTTGTTGTTTTTTGGCCCCCGCTATTGTTTATCTGCTAATTAGAAGTCTGTTCATGTATGAGTAACCGTGAAAAGGGTGCTAATTAGGCCGGGTGTGACCTAGGTTAACGGTACTTAGCGTTTCTGTTTAAAAAGATACATTTAAATACTTAAGAGACTAAATATAAAAAGAGAATGTATCTTGGAATTTTAAAAAATGTTGTTTAAATAACTTAAAATGACTAATTTTTCTAGGGAATGCTAATTCTAGCAGCCACGGGCTAAGATTAGCATACTGAGATTCAACGGTACTGAGATTAGAAGACATTTATATTGAGTATTATGATTAAATTAAAATGTTTCACACATCAAAGTTAAATAAGAATTGTACCTAAATAAATTTTTAAAAACAAACCGTTCTCAAAAATGTAATGCAAATGTTTTTTTACTTAGTTACATAAAATTAAATAGCGTACAACTAAACTGTACTTAGTTCTTGACAAGTATCTATCTATCTATCTATCTATCTATCTATCTATCTATCTATCTATCTATCTATCACTGGCAGTTTGTGTTCATACTATGTAGACAATGGCACAGGTCTCCCTACTTAGCTATAAATGAAATAAACAGTTGTAGTTGTTCTCTTTCCCTTTTCACAGTTGTATGGCCTTCTGCTGACACTGTATTGACAAATGTGCGTATGTGTGTGCGTACGTGTCCCGAGGCACATCTGCATGCATTACCAAGTGACTCGTAGGAAGAGATTAGGCAAACAATATCTCTCAGCCAGATATAAACCCTCCTCTAAAAGTAGCACACATATTATGTGCTCATTTTGCACAAAGGTAAAGTTCGCTCTGCTTGCTGTGTGTTTTGGATCAATCATACGTCACAACGTGAGCAAAGGACGCCTGCTACCTGGAGACCAAACAGTTTAGAAAATCAATCCCCTTAGACAAATATCGGACACAATAGACCGGAACCTCAATAAGGGCATACAATCTACCTCAAATTAGCCTTTGAACAGATAGAGTTACCTTTCTGTGAGTGTAATCTTGCATAGATTAGACCTTTGCAAGGGTGACAGTGGTGAACTCAATTAATCTTGAAATACAAGTTATAATTTTTCTGCACGTATTTTGAGAAAATGAAAATAATGAATACATTAAGCAATAAACATGAAATAAACACACTTGATTTGCTTTAGTGGGCCACACGAAATTATGTAGTGGGCGGGATCTGGGCCCCGGGCCTTGAGTTTGACACGTGCTGTACAGGATAAGCGGGATATTAAATGAACGGCTGCGTCAGCTCCCATTGGCAGAAAGCCGTAAGCCGCTCGTTCAAAGCTGCTTTAATATTTACAGTATATACGTACATCAAAGTAGTATTGTATTGTCTGATGACAGCAGTATCGCAAATTGTGTTCCTGCATCTATTTCCCAATGAATGAATCAACATTTAAAACACCACCACTCTATTAATCAAAATCACCTGTAAAAAACAAGGAGGCATTAATTTATTCAAGTTGACAACACACCTGTTGATTGAGGCACGGAGGCCTCTGTTTGAGGGAATCTAGTAATTTAATTGAAAATAGATGTTTGTGATGTATTTTTTGTGAAGGAGCAAAAGGGGGCCGTTTACTGGGGTGAGGTGTTTATTTTTTCAAGTGGATCTTGTACCTGGTTATTAGTTGAGCCACAAAGGCCTCAATTTGCGGAAATGTGTATGAACTAATATGATAATACGTTTATTTGGGGTGAGGCATTTTTTTTTACATGGGTCTTGCCCAAGGTTATTAATTGAGACTTGAGGCCTCTTCTTGATGAAATACAGTAGTTGAAAGTACATGATAATGTCCTCAATTTCTTGAAGGGGAAAAAAAGTAAACGTTATTAATTGAGGCACAAAGGCTCAATTTTAGGAAATATGGATAATAATATAGTAGGAGCTGTTTATTTGGGACGAGGCGTTTATTTGTTCTGGTAGATGTTGAATCCGGTGATTAATTGAGACCCAGAGACCTCTGTTTCAGGAAATACAAATTAATGTAGATTATGTCCATTTTTCATGAAGGAAAAAAGCCATTTACTGGAGGTGAGGCGTTTGGTAATGTGGAATTTACCCCGCTGTGATTGATTAAGGCAAAAGTTTATTCTTGAAACTGTGGTAATTGATAGTAGATGATAATGTCCTAAAAGAAACAAAGGAGCCATTTACTAGTGGTCAGGCATTTATTTGTTCAAGTGAATGTTGCACCTGGTGATTAATTGATGCCTCTATTTGAAGAAATATGGAAATGTAAAGTATCCTATTTTTATGAATCAGAATCAGAATCATCTTTATTTGCCAAGTATGTCCAAAAACACACAAGGAATTTGTCTCCGGTAGTTGGAGACAACTAATACGACAACAGACAGTCAATTGACAGAGAACACTTTTGAGACATTGACAAATAACAGTCACTGAGCAATAAAGGGTTGCTAGTCATCTAGTAATATGAAAATATTGTAAAGGAATAATAATTCCAAGATCGAACTACAAAGGTAACATTAAATAACATCATTTTGATATAGTCGTTCATAGCACAGAACATATCCTTTACTGAACAAAAATGTAAACACAACACTTTTGCTCCCAATTTTTCACAAACTAAACTGAAAGCTCTAAGGCCCGCAGCACACTGAGCAACCTGGCCGAAACTGACTGAACTGTTGCGCAGTTCTGTAACTAGTTTTCATGAGCAGCCGACTGTCAGCCACTGGTTTTGCTGTGATTTTTAAAAAATAATTGCCGGTAAACGGCATCACAAACGTTGCAGATATAACAGCCAATTGAAAATGCTCGAGCTTTCACAAAAAAAGTGTAAGCAAGAACCAGCTAGTATGCAGTATACACAGTGTAATATATATACGATATTGCCAAAAGTATTCGCTCACCTGCCTTGACTCAGATATGAATTTAAGTGACATCTCATCCTTAATACATAGGGTTTAATATGGCAATGGTCAACCCTCTGCAATTATAACATCTCAAACTCTTCTGGAAAGGCTTTTCACAAGGTTTATTGGTATGTTTATGGTAATTTATGAAAATGTTTCAGAAGCGCATTTGTGAGGTTACACACTGATATTGGACAAGAAGGTCTGGCTCTCAGTCTCCGCTCTAATTCATCCAAAAGTGTTATAAAGGGTTGAAGTAAGGATTTTGGAGGCCAGTCAAGTTCATCCAAATCAAATACTCTCATCCGTGTCTTTATGAACCTTGATTTGTGCACTGATGCACAGTCTTGTTGGAACAGAAAAGGGCCATCTCCAAACTGTTCCAACAAAGTTGGAAATGTCCAAAATATTATCCCCCAAGCTCCAGTGAAACGAACTCTGAATGCATCAGCATACCAAGAGATTTTGGACAGTCAAACAGTTTGGGGATTACCTCTTCCCGTTCCAACATGTCTGTGCGTCAGTGCTCAAAGCAAGGATAAGCATATTAGCATTAGCATGTGTACAAACATTTTCCTAAATCCCTTAAATGGTATCCCTGCAGTTAGTTCAATAAGACTATCCTTTTTTGGTTCTTAGGTTTTGCATACAGCAGCAACTCACACAGCATCTTCACTTTTCTTTTACTTTTCTCCGTTCGACACATCCTCTTCGATCTATTTCTTCCTGGGTGATGCAATTCTTGTAATTTTTACAATAACAGCTCAAAGACAATTAAACAGATCACCACTATAAGAACTTGACAGCACAATACTACTGCTACTAATAATTATCATGATCATGATGATGATCGTGATAATTATTAGTAGTGATGTGTTTATTTATTAATGTGGATCATCCACCAGTTAAGAAATGTGTATAAAATAAAATAGGACCCATTTATCTGGGGTGAGGCATTTGTTTGTTCAAGGGGATGTTGCAGTAAGTGATTAATTGAGGCATGGAAATACTGTCATTGAAAAGAAGATCTTGAAAGAAGATGGTAGTCCTATTTTTCCTGAAGCTGTTTATTTGAGGTAAGGCATTTATATATTCAACTGGATGTTAACACCTAGTGATTATTCTGGTGTTCAGAGGCCTCTATTTGAGTCATTTTAAAGTAGATGATAAAGTCCTATGAGTTTTTTACAGGAGGCAGGGAGGCTTCTATTTGAAGTCGCCCACTGTTGTGTGTCCGCTGTGTTTTGTTTGCGCAGTGCGGAGTACCCTGACCTGCGCAAACACAACAACTGCATGGCCAGCCACCTGACGCCCGGCATCTACGCCAAGCTGTGCGATAAGGCCACGCCCAGCGGCTACACGCTGGACCAGGCCATCCAGACAGGCGTGGACAACCCCGGGCACCCCTTCATCAAGACGGTCGGCATGGTGGCCGGAGACGAGGAGTCCTACGAGGTCTGCTCTTGTTACCGCTACCTATTTGTTGACAATGACATAACCCCTGGTGGAAAAGTAAACAAGTACAAATACTTTGTTACTGTACTTTAACTAGATTTTTCAGGTAGATGCACTGAATCAACGTTGCAGTCCAAGTGGAGCATTGTGCTAAGGCTTAAAAAAAATAAAATAATAATAATAGTGGCAACGGTTTTTCCTGTGTGGAGTTTGTATGTTCTCCCCGTGCCTGGGTGGGTTTTCTCCGGGCACTACGGTTTCCTCCCACATCCCAAAAACATGCGTGGTAGGTTGATTGAAGACTCTAAATTGCCCGTAGGTGTGAATATGAGTGTGAATGGTTGTTTGTTTCTATGTGCCTTGCGATTGGCTGGCGACCAGTTCAGGGTGTACCCCGCCTCTCGCCCGAAGATAGCTGGGATAGGCTCCAGCACGCCCGCGACCCGCGTGAGGATAACCGGTAAAAGGAAATTGATGGATGGATGGACAATCAACACAGTCAATAATATGACTATCAACAAAGGAGGTGACGATTACCAAACGTCAAGCGTTTGTGATGTACAAAAATTAGACAAAGATAAATATATTGTTTTTATTATTCCACTATTATTTAACCTATAACCTGTGTGACTCAGTTGGAAAAAAATTGAGAGGGGAGGTAAAAATAAGTGACTGAGATAATGTAGTTGTACAAATGCATAAATATAAAAATGGGGATGTGGCTGTGTGCAGAATTAAGCAATCGCATTCAAACTCATGTTAAATGGGGGTCAGCACACACCTGACACGATTTAAAGTGCCTCTGATTAACCCCAAATAAACTAAGCTGGGAGAAAAGTATTTTATGATTTTATATGGTATTATTTAGATGATTTTAGCTTACAGCTAACGAAAACCCACATATTACCACCTCCCAAAAATTTGAATGTTACATAAGAAACAGTCAAAAACATTTTGATATGGAAATGAGGTTGCAATTGGCCTTCTGAAAAGGATTTTCTTCTGTTGAATTAATCTGGAGAATTTACGAGTTTCACTTTTGGAATTGCAGTGCTTAAATACAAGGAACTCTCCTACAGTATTCTAATTTATTGAGCTGCACCTGTAAAGTGGCTGTGAAAGAAGAGTCAGAGAAAAAATTTTGAAATTCGAACAACTTTGGACATTCCAATGTTCAAGCCAGCAAAGGACACTGTATTGCTTGATGAAAAACAGGGATGAAATTCTGCCATTTTACCGATAATCCTGATTGTGTGTTGTTTCCAGGTGTTTGCGGACCTGCTGGACCCCGTCATAAAAGAGAGGCACAACGGCTACGATCCCCAAACCATGAAGCACCCCACCGATCTGGACGCCAGCAAGGTGTGCCGCCCACCCTCAAAGATTATGTTACATGGCATTATTATTTGGATTTGATCCCTTCAAGGAGACAGGCGTCTCAATAACATGTCAGTGACAAGCTGTCATCAAAATACCCCAGGAATCAAGAATTATAGGACACTTTATACCCCATTTCATGTCATGCTGAAATTAACCCATTGGGAAGGCTCAAATGAACGACTATATACTGAGCCCTGAGTCGACACATTTTCAGAAACGGTGTCAAGGAAGTATGTTGAAGGGATACATCTCGACCTGAGGGACAAGCTTTGCAATTCGGGGAGAAGCTCAGATTAGCCTGGGTTGTTAGTGGAAGTTACAGGGACTCTTCGCCGCACGTACATTTTTATTTTCAAAATGAAATAATCTATAAAATTCACTTGTTATTAACGGTAATGTTGGAAGATGAGTTTAAAATGATATTAAAGTGTTTTATATTTAGGGTTTATTCAGTTTATCTGAAGATTTTCAACGTCATGTTCCCGCCCGGGTTTCAGCTCCAGTCGGGCCATTTCGACGAGCGCTACGTGCTGTCGTCCCGGGTGAGGACGGGCCGCAGCATCCGCGGGCTGAGCCTGCCCCCCGCCTGCACCCGGGCGGAGCGCAGGGAGGTGGAGCGCGTGGTGGTGGACGCCCTCGCCGGTCTCAAGGGCGATCTGGCCGGGAGGTACTACAGCCTGACCCAGATGACGGATCATGAGCAGCAGCAACTCATCGACGTGAGGAAGAACCAAAATCAGATAATGGCCTTCTTGGCAGTGTGGAAATCTTTGAAAGTGTGGAGGCTGCATGGAAATGAATCGATCGTATCACCTCTGCCAAGTGCTAATCACATGAGTGCAGAGTTTATGCTCGGCTTTCTGTGTGTTGCACAAAAACAAAATCCAAAGCAATAACATTGTGGAGTCGTGATATTCAAGAAGAATTAAATATTCTGTATATTTAGTCTTTTCCTTCTTATACATGTCAAGCCTGAATTAATGCATGGCACTGTCACAACTCAATTTTTATACTCTTGTGGTTTTCACTGTCCTTTATGTAGTCAAAGTTTGGACCTTTTGGGCATTGCCACATGTAACCCCTTGTGTTTATTTACGTCAGGACCACTTCCTGTTTGACAAGCCGGTGTCCCCCCTCCTGACGTGTGCGGGGATGGCCCGCGACTGGCCCGACGCCCGCGGAATTTGGTGAGCGCTCAGACTTTTTGGTCAGTCGGTATTCAGCAGCACAGATCTACAAAAACCTGTGGTTTTCGCAAATTTCTTACACTCGCATGTACCACCTAAAAGAATTCGTACCTCTCCGAGTGCCACCGTCATGACCAACAGTAGAATGCAATAGCGTAGTAGGCCCAAGTGCTCATCAAAAATTAGGTTTTAATCCTAAAAAGAATATTTTACTTTATTGTAGCCACTGTAACATTATGCACAGCTTCAACATTTACTTTGCACTTAAGAATAGATTTTATTTTACTAGAATGCTATTAAAATGTATTGCACATGACATTTAAATAAAAAAATTACCAAAATAAATTTTTGAAAACAAATGGCTCTAAAAGATGAAATGCTTATACAGTATATTGTACTTCAAAGCTAAATACAACTGAAGTGTTTTTACAGTACATTTTGAACATTTACTTTTACTATCTACACACTTGTAGAATCACTGTGATAAATTAAATACAGGAGGGATGAGACATTTCACAGGATCCTGACTTGAGCGTGTATACTTTCAAAGGCCTAGAAGTAGAACTACTATGATGACTGGCATTCATAAATGGTAAATGCCATATTGAAATTGAAGAGCCGCACTTTCATCACATCTTGATTGTTTTATTTCATATCCACCTTTGTGCTTTAATGTACTTTCAAGATTCATAGGGTTTTTTTTGGACATTCAAAACAAATATTCTAATAATAATTGTTGTCTTTTTAATGGGGAATGGGGGTATATCTGTTTATGTAATGATCATTGATTAACTACAAATAATGTATCTTTGTTCATCTATCTATGTCAGCAACATATAGTGACGATCATAACAATGAAATGTTCTTCCACCAGGGAGAAGGTACAGCATATAATTAACCTGTGTATCAACCTTTTTTATTTGGTTCCGTGCCATGAGTGTTTTGTAATGTAAAATCTGTACCTTGGCTCCAAAAATGCGCCTTAGAATATGCATGATAGTCTTTGTAAAGGCAGAATTGTTAAGAAGTCACTGCATGAAATCTCCTTCGGTTGTGTACCAACTCTATGGTTACATCCAGGACATCTATTAGTGAGTTGATTTCAGGATTTTCTCTCCTGACAAAGTTACAGCAGCAGTTTCCTACTTCCTGAGCTGTGCTGTAAGAGTACAAAGCTCCTTTTCCAGCCCAATGCATCGCATTGAATCAATCGCCAACCTCTTTTCTTTCCCTTAATATTTCACCGTCAGTCCTTTCAGCTGCCGCGGAAGCTTTCTCTTTCCGTTCCATTCTATCACTATTAAACAACCAGCAGGTCACGTGAGGGCTTTGGGACCAGTGGGAAATGTCATGCGTATCGCTTATTGTTGACTCGCAATATCCAAGCAGAAGGACAAAATAAACATACAAATTAGCACATTTAACAAACAAGTCATCATCACCTCTTCCCTGAGACGTGACGGCTCAGCCAGAGTTGGGTGTGACAGTCAAGTCTCCGCTACATTTCATTTCTCCTGTGCAGGCACAACAATGACAAGACCTTCCTGATTTGGGTCAATGAGGAGGATCACACCAGGGTCATCTCCATGGAGAAGGGAGGCAACATGAAGCGAGTGTTTGAGAGGTTCTGCAGAGGCCTCAAGGAGGTCAGATGCAGTCTGTGTTTTCCTTCAGTGTGTGTGTGTGTGTGTGTGTGTGTGTGTGTGTGTGTGTGTGTGTGTGTGTTTGCGTGCGCGCGCGCGTGCGTGCGTGCCTGAGGACAGAAATAGAAGAGGCGAGATTGAGCAGATGAGCAAATGGTTAGGGTTTCAAACCTGAGTTAGGATTTCAAACAGATCGATGGTTTCCAATTTGGGGTTAGGATTTCAAATGTGCTTTTCAAGCCAGTCTTAGGGTTTCAAATAAAGATTTCAAGTCTTTATTAGAGTTTTCAAACAAGGATTATAGTTTTCAATTACGATTTCAAGCCTGGGTTTGGGTTTCACACAAGAATTAGGGTTTCAAATTTGGCTTTCAAGTCGGATAGGGTTTCAAATTAGGGCTTCAAGACCGGTTTAGGGGTTCAAACAATTAGGGTTGAAAGCCTGGTCTGGGTTTCACACAAGGGTTAGCGTTTCAAATTTGGGGTTCAAGCTTGTGTTAATGTTTCAAATTAGGAATTTTAAACGAGGTTTAGGGTTTCGGATTAAGGTTTCAAGCTAGTGTTAGGGTTTCAAATTAGGTTTTAAAGCCTTGGTTTGGGTTTCAATCCTTTGTTAGGGTTTTAAATTAGCCTGCCAAGCCAGGGTAACATTTCAAACAAGGGTTGGGGTTTCAAAGTAGGGTTTTCAAATCAAGCTTTCAAGCCTGGATAACTGTTTCAAGCAAGGGGTATGGTTTGAAATTAGGTTTTAAAACAGTGTTAGCTTATCAAATTATGATTTCAAAGCTTTGTTCGGGTTTCAAATCAGGGTTTCAAGCCTTGGTTTGGGTTTCAAACAAGGGTAAGGGTTTAGAATTTGTCTTTTAAGCCTGGGTTTGGGTGTTAGGATTTCAAATTTGGGATTCAAGTCAGTGTTAGGGTTTCAAGCCTTTGTTAGGGTTTCAAATTAAGCTTTCAAGCCCGACTTGGCGTTTAACACAAAGGTTAGGCTTTCAAAGTCGGGTTTCAAAACGGGGTTAGGTTTCAAATTAGGATTTCAAGTCTGGGTTAGGGTTTCAAATTAATGGACTGTCTGTTGTACTTTCCCACAATTACATGAGCTGCACTCACGCAAACGTTTCCGCCTACAGGTGGAGCATCTGATCCAGGAGCGAGGCTGGGAGTTCATGTGGAACGAGAGGCTGGGTTACATCCTCACCTGCCCGTCCAACCTGGGCACTGGCCTGCGGGCGGGGGTCCACGTCAAACTGCCCCTGCTGAGCAAGGTAACTCTGCTGTGGGACAGAACACCTGCAGGCCATTTTTCTCATTTTTTTGCTCGTTTGGTCGGTCACCCCTCCAGGACCCTCGCTTCAGTAAGATCCTGGACAATCTGCGTCTGCAAAAGAGAGGGACGGGCGGCGTGGACACCGCTGCCGTGGGCGGAACCTTTGACATCTCCAACCTGGACCGCCTGGGACAGTCCGAGGTAGAACCCTAAATAACTTTTGATATATGGTAACCATTCTGACAGTGGTGGACCCATCTTGTATTTGAAAGTAGAGAGTTAAATTTCAATCATGCTCTCTATTGCATACAAAATACCAGAAACACAAATAGAGACAATAGGCTCCACAAAAATAATATGACAGTGGTGCCTTCAGATACATCGAAATCCTCTTTCCCCATTGAATTGAATGCAAATGTCATGTGAATTTGTTCCAACTGCAATTTGTTCCCAAAAAAAACACAAACCAATGTAATGTGTGTTTTAATAAGAAAATAAAATCACTTTATAATATTGTACTTTATAAAAACAATCTAATGAAATAATTAAATTGAATGTAAATGAATGTAACAGTTTTGCCACATTTTGTGCTTCAATTCAATGGACATTGTGCTGCTCGTTCTGGTATGTGCGCCTAGGCCACCTGGGGGCAGTACAATATGGAGGCAGTCATAGGGTCCTCCTCTGTAAGTCGCCGTAATATTAGTTGTTCTTTGCAGAGGATATAGAATATATGCCTGTGAGTATTGTCATATTAGCGTTCCACGTGTTGCGCCAGCATTTGTGTTGAAATATCTGTTACTTCAAGGGTTATCACACCGCGACACCGATGCTATTCATATGCCCACTCACAAAAAACTCAAGAGCCCAAGCCTGAAATGACAGAACGTCTTTTCGGCTGAATTTGGCCAATTCCAGTGCTCCTCCATCAACAATTTTGACTGGTCCCGAGCCTCACAGATCCTCCATGTTCCCGCTCACAGGTCCAGCTGGTGCAGACGGTGGTGGACGGCGTCAACTACCTGGTGGAGTGCGAGAAGAGACTGGAGAAAGGCCAGGACATCAAGGTGCCCGCGCCCATCAAGCAGTCCAAGTAGACCACCTGACCCCCACCAATCACACTTGCGCCCCT
This sequence comes from Phyllopteryx taeniolatus, assembly GCF_024500385.1. NCBI lineage: Eukaryota > Metazoa > Chordata > Actinopteri > Syngnathiformes > Syngnathidae > Phyllopteryx > Phyllopteryx taeniolatus. Next base: position 18,057,313 of record NC_084506.1, read on the forward strand.
CTCCATTCTCACCTCACCTCCTGGGCACACACATGCACAAACACCCCAGCCAGTACCCATAGATATATCAGAAATATCTATGTCAGTGTTGCATTTAGTGCTCTTCAATAGCTAATATACCACCCACCTCTCTTATTATATAAGCAACATATTTAATACTCCTGACAAGGGTTGCAAAGGGGTGGACATTTTCTGGAAAGCGTCTGCATAATTTCCATGGGAAGTTAAGATGGGGAATTTTGGGAATAGTAAGCAGAAATATAAACATTTGTTGTCATAAGAAGACATCCATGAAAAATAATACATTAAAAAAGTGTAATACAATATACAACAATATACTTTATTGACCAATCAATAATTTCATTGGAGAACAAAAAAACGAGTTAAGTATAAATTATCCCCCTGAACCCAACCCATTCAAAAATGATTAAAAATACACCCCCATATCCAAATACGCCAAAAAGTCCCATTCAAAATGCAAATCAAGAAGCACCTTCCTTCAAGCCTCTTCAGCCTAGCCTCTGCGTTTTTGCGAAATCTTTTCAGCAAATGGGCCTCTTCATATTCAACTTGTTTTAGTCAGGATTATGCTAAAATATATTTTCCTATATTTTAGTTCCCCATTAGCTCATTCACTGCCGGGCGTTTTCAAAGAATATTGTGACAATATAAGCACAGACCCTACCAAAAGAAAGAGTCGACTCTTCTTTCAAAATGTTTGTTTCCACCTGTTTCTGTTCTTTCGTAACCAGCAGGAGAACATTGATTAGTTTCACCCAAAACACCAGTTTCTGACCAAACAATGGAGAAAGCAAGTTTTTAGGGGGGAAAAACACGTCAAGTAGAACAGTAATTTTGATGCTGACTGACCGCATGGCACAAGTTGACCATCAGTAGCTTTTTTACATGGCGTTCGTCATTCACTCCATGAATCATGATCGCAACACACACGTTTTCCTACTTACCACGAGACATACTCTGTTTGTAGCAAACATATACTTACACGAATGTGACGTACCTAAACTTGTCCGACTTCCAACGTGGTGGCATTTCTCTACCTCCTAATCGACGTGAAACACTGAGATTAAGCCCCTATTCTTTGTGTTCTACTCAAAAGCTGTGCTGATCTCAAATCCAAAGCGATGCCACGGCGCCATCTACAGGAATATGTTAGTCATTACAGTGGTTTACAAACTTGAATTTCACAGACAAGCTGGCAAAGACGCTCTCCCACACCTGCCTATTGAAAAACGTACTTGAATATATACGTCGTCTGATTCCAGTTAATTAATGTAAATGTCCGCCGCAGTGAATGTCTGAAGAGCCAACCTTCAATTTTGTAAATTTCTATTTTATTCCCGTTAATTCCCATGGAAAGTTTCCAACTTTGAAAGTTCCCGTCATTTTGCAACCCTACTCCTGACACTCCAGAGCCACACAAAATCTGTGGTGGGCTTCGGTGGGATTCATTGAAATGTAATGATTGGAAACAAAAAGGTCCACAAGCTTCTCCCGCTGAATCCAACCTGCTTTGCCTCTAAGCCCCCCCAAACCCGCAGCATGCCACGTCCTCCCCCATGTTAATCAAAAGTCATCACATGGTGCTCATGCTACTCATCACTTGGAGTGGATCTGAATGTGACTCTTACAAAATGTAAAGGCTGGTGTCTGTGCTGTAAGCCATTGAAGCAATATCATAGCAGCTCATCTCTGAATGTCACACTTGTGTCTTTTATTAAACAAATCATCTATTTAACAGAAATGGTCTCTCCTACTTTTTGTCTCTTTGGTAAGGAAAGGATTGAACTAACCTCTTGGAAAAGGTCAAATAAACTGCAATCAGTAGGCCCTTTTTCCATGTTTTGTAAAATGCAGGATTTTTTGTTGTCATTTTTGTCAACAGCACCGACACAAAACGGGGGCGGGTCATGTTTTTATCACAGTTGGTTAGTTAGTTAATTTGCGGGATCACACAAAAGGTACCTTTGTCGCAAAACCTTGGGCCAAGCAAGAAGTTTTTAAATTTTGCTGCTCATCCTAGAATGTATTTGCATTTTTACTATGCAGTAGCACAACTATAGTGTCTCAAATTAGGGTTTTAAACCAGAGTTAGAATTTCAAACACGGTTTAAGGTTTCATATTCCGATTTCAAACTAGGGTTAGGATTTCAGATTAAGGTTTCAGGCCAGGGTTAAGGTTTCAGATTAGGGTTTCAAGTCAGGGTTGGGGCTAGAAATAAGCGTTTCCAACCAGACTTGGAGGTTCCAATAAGGCCTAGGGTTTCACATCAGGTTTTAGGGTTTCAAACTTTAGTTTCAAAATAGACTTGGGGTTTCAAATGAGGGGTATACTAGTATGTAATTGTTTGTTGGTTAGGATAATTACGTAAGAAATACATCGCCGAAACTTTTGGATGTTACAGTCTGCTTGCATCAGGGGCCATTTGGGGCAATGACCCACCAACAGGCCTCTCCAACAAGCTCTATAGCTACTCACATCCTCTCATCCTGTCTACATGCAGTAGCCACTAAGATCGTAGGAAAAATACTACATGTCTCTGGCGTTATTGTTGGGCCTTGGCGTAGGTCTGTTCTCCACCGAGTGCTCTTGTTTTCCCAATGAACTATTGTTTCCACGTAAGAGACGGACAACGTGTTATTGTCTGGACGTGGACAACAAAGCGTGCAGTGTTTTTGTTTTTTGTTTTTTTCCCCCCCGAGGAGACGTGAAGCGTTGGAGGATCTTAACAGTGAGCATGACAACAGCATCTTTCCCCTCCTCCTCGTTCTACATATGACAGAGGAGGGAAGTGCGAGTTGCCATGGCGACTACTTCTGTGGCGCTCCGATGGGGGCAGGACAGAAAGGAGAGACTGTATGGTGACAAAGAAGAAAATCATCTCTAACCAGGGAACATGCCCAAGGTCACAGTTTGTGGATTTAGATACTGTTGGGAGTCAAACTTGACGTGTTTTGAAATGCGACAGCAATAAAAATATCCTAAAGGGCTTGTTTGAACCCTGAAATTCGAACACTATTTTCTAAAGTGACCCAAAATACATAAAAATTCTATTGTTTTAAAATGCACCGTACAGGTGCTACACATGAGGCCATTATGGCTCAAATTTGACCCATGTCTACAAAAATCGATTTTAGATTTAACAGGGTGTGTTAAATCAAGGAAAATGGTGGGGAATTTGGAAACTGTAAATGTCATGTCATGTCACAACTCATAAATGTTGATATTTTTTATGGTACTTTTGTTAACTGAGTTGAAGAGGGTGCTTGAAACAGTACTGCCTGTGTTCCCATCACATTTGCGCGGTTTCATGCGGAAACATGCACTTGTTGGTCTATGAAGGCTCATGCAGAATCTCAAAAGTGAAAAGAGTCAAATGGGAAATTAATGATCATGCATGCTAAACATAAGGGAATAAAGTCAAGTGATGTACCTACAAAGCAGCAAATGAAAATGAAAACGAGTGAACGCGTTCCTTTTTCCCCGAAACATTGAATAATGATTAGTCATCCATTTAATACATTTTGAAAAGCTCTGCAGTTCATTATTTGGTAAAGACAATTATTATGAGGATATTCTTAGCCTAGATGATAAGTGTGCATGGAAAATGAACCGTACTGGTACAATACGTAAGGGTTACAAAAGAAAGAATTCACACTGCATATGTTTATTTTCCAGTCAGCAATAAAAAATACTAGTAATTCAACAGGATGTATGAACCTCATTTGCTCTTTATGCTGGAGCAAAATGTTTACAGTAAACTGAAGGAAGGGAGGACAGCTCTTCTGAAACTGGCCTGCAATTTTCCCCCCTCAAAAGGAAAAAAAATGAAAAAGAAGAAACGTGCAGTGATCCTTGCAGCGCATTCGTAGAGCGCCCTCTGCTGGCTAGTTGGTGAACTTGCTGTTTGGTCACAACAGGAAATCCTCCACTTGCTTTTGTCATGGGTCACTGATGGTGTAGTGGCGCACTCGCCTGACTTTGGTGCAGGCAGCGTGGGTTCAGTTCCCACTCAGTGACGGTGTGAATGTGAGTGCGAATGGTTGTCCGTGTCTATATGTGCCCTCCGACTTGACTGGCGACCAGTTCGGGATGTAGTCCGCCTTTTGCCCGAAGTCAGCTGGGATAGGCTCCAGCGTCCCGCGACCCTAACCAGGATAAGCGGTGTTGAAAATGGATGGATGGTTGCTTTTGTCATGGAAACACAGCTTTATGATGAGAAAAAAAGTCGCATGAAGTGCGCAACAATATTACATTGAAAACAATATAAGACCTTTGTGTCAAAGTGAGTTTGGGTGTAGACACTAAACTATAGGAATGCGTAAATGGCAAAGGTCAGCAATTTGACTTGAGCACATTAGATTGTACCTAATGGTCATTTGTGCATTATTGTAATCGTCACTTAATAAAGCTATTGGGGTTTTTTTCAGTGTAAAAACTGTATGATAAAGATCCTCAACTTTATTTATAGAGCACAACCTCCTCAATGGTTTTGCCATGTTTGTACTGTAAATTAAAGCTGAGAGCAATTTTGTTTTAATTCAAATCCATTGCGGTGGTGTATAAATATTAAATATTAAAATGAAAACTCTCCTTCTCCTTGTCCAAATATCTGTGGTCCTTAACTGTTTCAGCGGGAAGGACAATAATAATAATAAGAAGAAGAAGAAGAAGAATCACCTTTATTGTCATGAACATGCATGCATGCACACGAAATTTGTTTTCTGCATTTTACCCATCACAGTGAACACACACGCGTTTTAGTGGAACACACTAGAGCAGGGGGCAGCTGAAGGTAAGATGAGATGGAAATCATTCTCATTATCCTCCACAAAAATGACTTTTTTTGTTTTGTTTTAACTCGAGTCCTTGGACTCGACACGTTCCACTTGTATAACTCCACTTCCTTTTCCTCACAACATGCCAACATGTTTGTTTTCCTGCCCTCTTCCTGAATCCAAGTCTTCACATGCGCAGTTAGAAGATAGAATAGTTCATTATGAGACAAGGGAGGGGCAAGTGTTCGAAATGATCATGATGGCTTAAGCATTTTTAATGTGTTTTAAGTGCTTCAACTAACCATAACCCTACATTAAGGAAAACTATCGGGGCCCCCTGGGAATCTCGGCGTCTCAGGCAATAGTTTGTTTGCCGAATGGAAAGTCCGCTCTGATCATTTTACTTAAGTAAAAGTAAAAAAAATACCGACTGACATGTACAAAAATAAAAATGTTTTTTTTACTGTCAATTACCCATTAGGGTAATACCTATTTTGAGAACTTGAAACAATGCAAAAACACTTATCGGCACACCACCGAGGTCAGCACCACTGGGATTGTTACATGACACAATACGAGACATGATTCTCTAGTGTGTAATATGAGACAAGTCATGTGTTTGTGGTATGATTCTCCAGTGTACCACCAAAGTTTGTGTCTCTGCGGACCATGATTGTGCTGTCAGATATTACTGCAAATATGTCAGGAAAAATCTACTAGGACAGTCTTAACTATATTTGGGGTTAATCATAGGCACCATGGTGCCAGGTGTGTGCTGATCACCATTTAACAGGAGTTTGAATGTGATTGGTTAATTCTGAACACAGGCACATCCCAGTTATAAGAGGGTGTGCAAACTTGTGCAATGACATTTTCTCAGTTGTTTATTTTTACTTCCCCTCTTGAAAATATATATTTTTGAAATCATGGAAAAACTTGGAATTATTTATTTTGGTCTCATTTTCATATCACAAATACCTTTCATTTAAACAGAGGCGTGCAGACTTTTTATATCCAAAGTATTTGGTTTTTGCTGCAACCGTGTTACAGATATACTTAGGCACCTGAAAAACATATATAAAAAATATTGCTGAATAAATACTTTACAATTAAAGTAAAATTTGATTTGAATACCAATTGTTAGTTTTACTCTAATTACAGTAACAGGGTTGCAAACCAATGCTAATAAAATTAGCAACTTAGCTGCATTAGTTTGAGTAACACACTTTATTATGGCTGAAAGCTTTTTTTTTCCCAATGGGAAAAATAGGCACCAAGACTTTGTCTACATATGTCAAAGCAATTAATAATAATGATAGTCATTTCTGCTGAGCCCTGTAGCTCACTTTCTTTCTCTTCCTCTAGATGGCTAAAAAGGTTTTAGTAGCAGCATTGTGTGCAGGTTGACAGACAAAACTTCAGAAGATAATTACCACTATGTAAAATAGGTCTGTGATAAAAACAAAATGTGTTAACAATTACAAAGATGTGAACAAAACCATACCGAAAAAAAAATAAAAAGCTGATAAAACTTATTTAAGATGTTATATGAGCTACAGTTCTTTGTTGTCTCAGGACAACTATAATTGACACCACTAGAGCACATTTCTATCTTTTGTGCATGGATTATTTAACGTTTCATGGACGGGACAGAAATGTCCGCAAATTCCGGAATGGCCCTGGTTTAGAGTTCAAGTGGAGCAGTGAACTAATATAATCATAAAGCCACTTATTTATATGTCGAAAGGGTGAAAAAGTCCAAACGTAGGTACAATAGACGACTGCTTTAGAGTGAGAGGACTTCAAAAGAGGAGCAGTGAACCCGTGAACGTTCGTCACAAACGACTTCCGCATGCGAGTGAGGAGTTTTGATTTAGTCGTGCTCCGATTGGCCGCCTTTCGACAAAGCCCCGGTGTGCTGCGCACCGATTGGCCGGGACTCGCTGAGCGACACGCCCGCTCGACCAATAGCGAGCTGCCACAGTGTGGTAAGGAGCGGTGCCGGGGCCTAGTCCAACATCCTTCCCCGCCTTCTCTCTCTTTTTCTTTCGATCCGCATCCCGGAGCGAACCGTCACCGCCACCACCACTAAAAGCTAGACTTCTTTCCCCTTTTCGCGGTGTTGTTTGCCTGGCACCGAGTGCGATGCTGAGGCTGATCTTCCTGGCCGCCGCGCTCGCCGGCCTCTCCCGAGCCAGCGACGTGCTCGAATACACCGACGACGACTTTGACAGCGGCATTCAGGACCAGGAGCTCATCCTGGTGGAATTTTATGCGCCGTGGTGAGTCATTTGAATGTTTCAGTTTGATTGTTATCCCCGCGTGACCTCTTGAGCTGCTCGTAAATCTAACGACGCCAGCTTGTTGTCCGTGTTAACTAGCTAATATCATATGGAACGTCTCTGCGAGCTTCCTTACGTGTGTTTAAACGCATAAATTGAAATAATACCTTTTCACATGATTATTTTATGTGGAAATTTGTGTGTTTATGTAAAACAAAACTGTAGCTCGTGATAAATGCAAGCTAGCTACTAGCTAGAGGCGAAAGTGTAACAGCAATGAAACATTAACCCCCCGTCACCACTCCTTTATTGCAGGATTATTCGTATACATAGAAAGTTCAAATGAAAGCGTTTGCATTTTAACAATAAACGCGAAACGTCAAGTTAGGTTCGGCGCCGTTTTCGCATTTTTAAAACGCCGTTTAACCTGCACTAGGAAGTTAGGGGCGGGCCCACTCGCTGTTGTAACGCCCGGATTGGCCGACGAAGTTTGGGTGGCTGCCTTTGATTGGTTGAAGCTGACTGTGACATATTTTTCCGTATAACGAAACTTAAAACGGTTTTTTAAAGTGAAACTGTTTTTTGTTTTCAGAAACGTCACACGACAGCAGAAATAGCTTTTAAATGATTCCTTTTGTATTTTAATTAATTTACAACAGTCTTTTAGTATTAAGAACAGCGCTATGCAAATTTTATGACTGCGTGTCCTACCGTAACAGAAAAATATATTGTTCAATAATACATAAAGATAACTACTGATTGGTTCTCTTAATTCCAAGGTACATAATCTTTTGACGGTATAATTTTAAGTTACAGAATGTGTTGACGGTATAAACTGTCACAAATTTGATGGTAAATGTGTTGTTTGATAGAAATTCAAATTCTTACTCGAATGACAGACATACTCCCATACAAGGTCAATTACACAAGTTTTATTGTAGAAGAGTATTCTAAAAATTTGATTTTAAAGGTTGCTATGTTAGAGGGAAAACAATGAAAAGGGGGCCTCATCTGTAAGGAATTAGACTTGGGAACTAGAGGTTCATGGTTTGAATTCGACAAATTGGTTTCATGGTTTGAATTTCACAAATTGCTCTTGAGCAAGGCATGACCCCACCTCACCCAGCACCTTAAAATCTCCTTGGATTCTTGCATGTGAGTTTAGGTCCGTAAGGTGCATTGTAATGTCCTGTTAGAAATGTATAAACATTCCCAGCCGAGCAAACGCTCCCCTCAGTCTTATTTGCCAAGCGTAGAGCTGAACACATTTTATTTGTCTCAAACATCTCTGCTGTCCTTTTTTAAGGTGTGGTCACTGCAAACGCCTCGCTCCTGAGTACGAGGCGGCGGCCACGCGCCTGAAAGGGATTGTCCCCCTGGCTAAGGTGCTTAACAGGACAATTGTCTGTTTTTTATTGCACTCTTTTGCCACAGCCATTAAACACCCTTCACTTTTCTCCCCCAGGTTGACTGCACAGCACACAGCAAGACTTGCAGTAAATACGGAGTCAACGGCTACCCCACCCTGAAGATCTTCAGGGGTGGAGAAGTTTCTGGGCCCTACGATGGCCCCAGATCTGCAGGTAAAGTGGTACTTTGACCGAAGCATAGCAGTTTTGCAACTTCATATTTTTTTTAAAATCAACTGCAATGTGATGAAAGACTAGTCGAGGACCATTGATATTTTTTAGCACGGTACTGTAGCGTCTTCTCAGGCAATGAAAGGACGATGAGCTGTAGTCGATTACGAACCTCTTCAATGAGACAATAAACAGCCCAAAAAAAATGTAAGTACGTCAACAACAACAGGTTGGGCATCACCGTGGCCCCTCGCAACTCTCTCTTCGACCCGCTGAAGAGGACCTAAGTGGGAGAAGCACATTAATGTGGCGCAAATGCATGTTCAGCATGTAAAAATCATTGTAAAGCCCAATTCAGCAAACTTTAGGGTTGTTGGCCCGTGAGCTAAGAGGGGCTATGGGTGAAGAAAAAAGGGGCGGAGGGGGTATTTTGAGCTTGTCTTCTGCTCCCATTCATGCGACTTTGCTGGTGAAAATCAATGCAAGCTGTTATTTCATCCACAGTTTCATTACAAAAATGGGGATATGTAAAACACAACATATGTATACTTAGCCTGTATTTGAATGGCTGAGACACTTAAAACCCGTAAACGTCATGTTGCCGTTCAGCTTAGTTGAGTGGATGGGTACCAAACACGGAGTGGGCAAGTACTTGAATAATAATTGCCAAAACTGTCACACAGTCGACAATTTGTGGTTTTGGTGTTAAAAGGATTATTGCATTTAATCGACAAATCGCACAGATGTCAACCTTAAACCATGTGGCACTCATTTTGACCCATGTTATACATAAAATAGTATAAAAAAAAAAAGATTCTGATGGAAGGGGACCTTTTAAAGGTGCATGCTATGAGTGTTAAGATGAAGTTTTTGCATTATAAAAACATGCTTTGTTTTGCTGTCTCAGACGGAATTGTGAGTTTCCTAAAGAAGCAGGCGGGCCCCGCCTCTGTAGCGATCACCACTGAGGCGGCGTTCGAGGAGTTCATCGCAGATAAAGATGGCAGTGTCGTCGGTGAGTCTACGCACTGCCCTTAAAACCTCCTCGAACTGTTTGTTTGCACCGTGATGACATCTACTGGACACTAGGGTCAATGTATACATATTCATACACTGCACTGCCAGTTCACAACAAAAGTTATCTGATGTCACTTTACATGTTGAGCAGGTCAAAAACTAACTGAACCCCACATTAGAAGAATTCGGGTTTGTGGTATAGCCTAAGGAAAGTGAAAATAGGAGGAGATAAAATTTCCATCTACAGTGGTAGATTAGAGGGTAAAGTGAAGTTCCTCTATCAACAACCATGTTAATCATGTGTACAATCTGAAGACGCTGTCGTTAAACCAGACCTGTATTTCTTCATATCTTGGGCATTTCGATTCCAAGATTGTACAGAGCCTGTTGAGGTCGTTTTTAATATAGTCAAGTTTTTTGGGTGCATCGATGTCACAGCACCAAAAAAAATAAATAAAAAATATATAATAAATAAAAAATAAAAGTTATCATATTTAAAAAAACAAACTGCTCTTAAAATTATTTATATTTTGAAAAAAAAAGTTCTGAAGGATTAAATGCAATATATACTAAAATGTTAAACAACTGAACTGTACTTAATAAATGTGTTGTAGTGGATTAAAAAAAGTCACTAACTGAATCTATTGTAGTCAAATGTTGATCTTCTAACCACGCTCAAGCTGTTCTCGTTTTTCCAACTCTAGCTGCCCTTAAAAATGAAAGTGAAAGCTACCTCAGTCTGGATTCCCCGTTCTTGTCTTTTCCTGCCAGGCTTCTTTGCCGACAACCAAAGCCCTGCGTACGGAGAGTTCCAGAAGGCCGCCAGCGACTTGAGGGAAAACTACCGCTTCGCCCACACCAGCGTCGAGGCGCTTTTCCAGAGCCAAGGCTTGGACGCCGAGTGAGTGCGCCGCCTCCCTCAGTCCAAACAGCAGTGAACTTATTTTATTTTATTTTTTTAACGTCCAGGGGCGTCATCCTCTTCCGCCCGCCCAGACTTGGCAACAAGTTTGAAGATGGCTCGGTCAAATTCGGCGAGGAGAAATTCACCAAAAACAAAATCAAGGCATTCATCAAGGACAACGTGTATGTTTTTGTCCTTTTGAACTCTGTCAGAAGTGACCACAGCACCTTTGCACGAAGCATAAATATTAACGATGCTTCCTTATGTTATCAATGACAGCAAACTGATGAGCTCTCATCTCATTTCCCCAACTCAGCTTTGGAATCTGCCCCCACATGACGGACGACAACAAAGACCAGCTGAAGGGGAAAGACCTGCTGGTGGCCTACTATGATGTGGATTATGACAAAAATCCCAAAGGCTCCAACTACTGGAGGAATAGGTGTAGTAATTCTGTTTCTCCTGGTTTCCAAAAACTGCCAAGTATAAATCCGTTAATACCAGACGACACTGCCAAAAATGCATTTTTTTCCTACAGTTGAATCCTGGAATTGGCATTCCACGGTCTCCAAACACATACACATGAATAATTAATAGTGTAACTCATTTGTTTAATTTGTTCCCAACAAACATAGCTCGGTTTCCACTGTTGTTTGTTCATCTCCACTCGAGCATCAGTTCCAAGATGGCTTTACAGAACCAGAAAATCATTTCAGATATAAACTTGCCTTGTGTGTGTCTACAGGGTGATGAAGGTGGCTAAGAGCTTCATTTCCCAGGGCAAGGAGCTCGGCTTCGCCGTTGCCAACAAGCTTTCGTTCAGCCACGACCTGTCAGAGTTTGGCCTGGACGGAGCCCATGGAGAGCTCCCGCTAGTGGCCTTGCGCACCGTCAAGGGAGACAAATACGTCATGACTGAGGAGTTTACGTAAGTTGGAGAGGAAAGGTGTTTTTTTTTTTTCTCTCAAAATTGCCTGCATAAAAATATTGGGGTCTCTGGGGTTTTATTTAGTTGTGCCCATTTCCTGCTTATGTCTTTTTGCTCTCCAAAACAGTCGCGACGGAAAAGCCCTTGAGAGTTTCCTGCAGGACTACTTCGATGGCAAACTGAAGCGTTACCTCAAGTCCGAGCCCATCCCAGAGAACAACGACGGACCTGTCAAGGTGACCTTTTAAGAACATGCACTGTTATGAGATCCCCTCATGGCCTTTTTAACCATGACGTCACACTTGCCTCCGGGTGGCAGAAACTCCGATTGCACACTCGTAAACAAACGTATCCATGTCACTTGATCAAGAGTTTGAGAAAACTGCTAAATGGCTTGAGTGATGAGTCTAGCCTTCTTTTCTACCGTCATTTTGTTTTGAATGTGTGAAAAGATGTTACTTGAGGTAAATTCCTTCCAAGGGAGACAGAACTTTTATCATTTCGGTTCAAGTCAGCTGTAGTCTCAACTTTCTGCCACTCCAAAGTACCTTTAACGACCTATTTTCTACAAACAATATAAAAAGAGCTACAAAAGTGGTTTGTTTTGGCACAAGGTGCTCACAAGTTGCTACTTGTATGCATTTTTTTAGGTGTTGGTGGCTGAGAACTTTGACGCCATCGTCAATGACGACGGCAAAGACGTGCTTATCGAGTTCTACGCACCGTGGTGCGGCCACTGCAAGAGCCTGGAGCCCAAATACACGGAGCTCGGAGAGAAGGTGTGACACGCAGGAATGAGCCACATTGATAATAAACTCAAAATTGTTTCAATTAGATATCAGAAATGAGTCCAAATTTCCCTGCTGTGCTCTCCATGTTAGCTCGCCAACGATCCCAACGTGGTCATCGCCAAGATGGATGCCACGGCCAACGACGTGCCGTCGCCTTATCAAGTCAGCGGGTGAGTCAAGGGCAAAATTTCATGAGTACAAACGAAAGTGAGTCAAGGCGCCGTCTCACGCCCGCTTCACAAGCTCAGTGGCTGGGTTTATAATTTACTATAATTGAGAACTCCATTGCAATTGCAAAGAAACAAATCAATTAGTTGGAACTGGAACATTAATCTGAATTTTAGGGTCGAACACCTTAGTCCATTACTAACCTATGCCGATGCAGTAGTCATAATTACAGTAAATATTTCTAAAAAAACACTTGCCTGTGATTATTCTCGTTCATCCAGGTCTCATTTCTTTACACTTTGCGGATTTTTAAGTGGGAAGCCTGCTTGGACGAGAGGCGAAATCAGAACATTCCAGTTGAGATCGATTCAATGCCCAGAGTATCAAAGTACATGTCTGCTACGAAAATAAAACAAATTCAAAACAGGAAGTAGTGGCAGTAACTGAGCGTGCATTCTTATTGGTAGACTGACGCACGCTTGAGAGTTATTTACACGCCATTCATCACCTCGAAACGTGTGTCGGGACAGTCAAACCAAAGATCCCCTTATTGTAATCCCAATAATGATAATGTTGATAAATGAAACCTTTCTTTCCTCAGGTTCCCAACAATCTACTTTTCACCAGCCGGCAGTAAGATGAAGCCAAAGAAGTACGAGGTAAGTATTGCCGACCACACCAAAGCTCCGCATGTCACCTTAGTATGAACTTCGTCCCCCTGGGTAAATTTGTCTTCTGCCGCAAACACTATACACTACTATTCCAAGCACAAGCATTACATACACATTCAGATGGCCATTTCTCACATTTTCATAGTTCAGAGTCACACCAAAATTAACCACTAATAAATAAGGAATTTCACATCATTTTTGATGGAGCGATTCACTGAAAATAGGGTGACGCGTGGTGCTAATGTTGTCATCTTGTGGTGCTCAGGGAGGCCGTGAGGTGAGCGACTTTGTTTCGTACCTGAAGAGGGAGGCGTCCAACCCCTTGGTGATTGACGAGGAGCCCAAGAAGAAGAAGAAGAAGAAGAGCAGCGACGACGACGACAAGATTGAGCTATAAAAAAAAAGTGAGAACGTGACATCCTCGCTGCGACTTGGGATTTTTTTTGTTGTTGTTGTTGTTAGGGGAATCAACAGGAGAGAAGTACATTATATTCCACTGTCTTAGTGAACTATAACAATGCGCTGAAGCCAAGTTGATTGGGTCCTCTGCCAATACTGTGGAAGGAAGAGAGCTGTTTCTCTTTAGTGAAGAGGGGAACCTTTTTCCGAAATTTATGAAATTTTGTTGGGTTTTTTTAAAGAAAAAAAAGCATCTTGTCTACGCCACATCTCTCTCCGGCTCGTGATGCACTTGGGCCGCACAGCATTCTGCATCACCTCTGCCACTCAGTTTCTGTTTTACTTGTCACTTGAGGGGGGGGGGGGGGGTAATGTTAATGGTGAATTCCTTCTTTTTTGTTGTCTGTTTTTGTACATTTGGAAGGATTGTGAAATAAAAAGGACGATAAAACAAACTGTTTTGTTTAAAGCACCAACTGTCATAATGTACTGTTATTTGTCATTTGCTGCACACAGGTCAGTCTTGTAAGCGGTACCTAATATTTTAAATAATTTTAACCTGGTTAATTTTAACCAAATTATTTATTCAAATGCATATTTTGTTTACTTGGTAAAACAATCATTCTCACGTGTACAACAGGCAATGCTATCTAAAAGGCTAATGAGTTAAACAAGGAAAAAAACGTTTTTATCAGCATCTTCAATGTGATTTACACTAAGTTCTGCCATTTCATTTTAATTGCATACGCCCGAAGATAGCTGGGATAGGCTCCAGCAGCCCGCGACTAGTGAGGATAAGCGGTCAAGAAAATGGATGGATACTTTCATAATTTCTAGTAAAGATGTTATTTGTACACTAGTATTTCATCAAATATTTACCTCTACAGTGTGTCCCACTACGACAATGTCCTTTTACATAACGTGAGACGGCATTTTAAGCACTGTCAGTAAAATACCTGAAATAATAGTGTATCTGTCGATTTAAAAAAAAAAAAAGTGAAGATTACGAAGAGTGGATTTTTTAAAGTAGGAATAAAACGAGTTAAACCCCAGTCAAAACGTAGTTTACGCGTCTCCATCTAATTGGCTGTAAAATCAGCCAATCAGAAAAACGTGCGTCGCTACGTCATGGCATCACGCGTACGTGGCCATCGCCACTCACACGACGTGGAAGTCACTGGCTGGTCCGCCGCCACAGTCCCTCCCCCCGAATATCGCACGCCTTCCCCGTTCCGGTCTGCCCACCCGAGTAAAAAGCTACCGAGGCTGTGTGGGTCGATTCTTTGGCCGCTTTGTCTTTTTTTTGTTGATGGTTAGACTCTGTGAGAGAAGGATGAAGTTCATCTTGGCTGCCACGGTCATCGTGGGCTCCGTGTTTTTTCTCGCCTTCCCCAGTGGCTCGTCGGCCGACGAGAGGAAGAAGGGACCCAAAGTAACCGCCAAGGTGAGTTGGTTCGCTCGCCTAAAGACAAAGATCAGAATGCTACCGCGGAGCTAATGCTAACTGAGCTAATGCTAAGCGCTCGCTAGGCCACGTCATGCCCGAGCTCGCTGGTTAGCCTGCGGCGCTCCAATCTGATGTGTGCCATGCTAGGAGTGATAAAATCGAAATAATAAAATACAAACCCGCTGGCTAAACTGTTTGTTTTATTAATGTGTTAGTGTTTGACACACAATTTCACCACGTTTGAGACATGGTTTTGTCATTAAAGGTTAGGGTTTTTGTTTTTCATAGTGTCATTTAAAAATGTTTTTTGTTTTTTGTTTATAGGCTAGCCAATGCTAGCAGTCACACGCCTTTGTTTCTCTCTGAACGGTGATTTCGTGCACCTCGAAGCTAAAAAAAAAAATGTGTAAAACGTATCCCCTCCGAACCTACAGTCAGAATAAAGACCAATTTTGGGGGATGTTTTGAGGTGACGCTCGGCCTGAGGTGATTGTTGTGCTGCTACGGGCTCACTTGCCTTCGTTGATGAAGTGTCCAACTAGCTGGAATTTAAAATGACAGTTGAACTTGGAATGTTCCGCGAATCGACAAAAAGGGAATTATGTTGTTTAAAAAAATAAAATAAAAAAGACCATAAAAATTTGCCCTTTCCCTTTCAACTTATTTGCTGCCGGACCCACAGAATATTGTATTCTGTGACAATATAAGCACCAAAAGAAAGATTGAATGCTCTTCTTACACCAGGGGAAAAAAAGACGTTAACATTTTTCCATCTGTATTAATCAGCAGTAGAACATAGCCTGGTTTCACCAAAAACACTGGTTTTGGACCAAAAAGCAGACAAAACGACCCCAAAACAACTCAAGCAGAACAGTGACTTGGATAAATATTTTATTTCAATTTTTTTTAAATATATATAACACTGTGAGCGACATTGGCTCGAGTTGAACATCAGTGGCTTGTTTACATGGCGTTAATTATTCACTCCATGAACTCCCTCATCTTTTCTCATGATCGGGGCACACACTTTCTACTACACACTGAGAGACATTCTGTTTATACCATACATATACATATTAGTGGTACTACAGTTAAATCTCCATCTGTGGGCAGTGCAAAGGGTAACAGAATGCCCTGCAACCGAAAAGGTCGCCGGTTGTAGGTGCGCATGTAGTTGTCGTCGTTTCTCTGGGCAAGATGCTTAACCCCCTTAGCCTATGAATGAATATGGTTTTAACAAAAGAGAATTAAGCATTGCATATTTAAACACCAACCGAACCATATTAATTTTGTCCCTTCCACAGCTACTTCGCACACAAGGAGCAACCACATATACAAACAGAGCAGACGGTATCATTGACAAGCATGTATTCTTACTGCGCTAAAGACTAGCTAGAGGTTTATTAGGGACCTTCTCTGCCTCTTTATTACTCTTAATTATGCTGCATGTCTTGCAGTAAACTTCAGTGCTTCCCGGTGTCTTGTGGCACAACGTGGTACTACACTGAAGGCGGCACACCTCTAAATTAGCCATTTGAATTTAGTTTTAAGTACCACGTTCACCTGACATAAATCGTAATAAGCCCTTAATGTACCTTCATATAACTACTAAGTGACGCCTCTCCCCATCTGCAGTTGAGTCAAAATATCACCATGCCAAGGATTATGGGCCACCTGGAAAAAAATACAAATAAATCACTTTAGACCCCACCACTTGATTGCTGCAATTGGGGGTCCTGTCAGTTTTGAACCCTTAAAATTGTCTTCACTTTTCTGCCATCAGTAAATGTAACATGGTTCTCTTTTTGTTTTTGTTTTTTTAAATTATCCTTGTGTGAATGCTTAGTAATTATACTAGTAATTAATTATTATTTTAACTTCTTCCTGACTACAGGTGTACTTTGATATGAAAATCGGAGACGATGAAGTGGGCCGGATCGTCATCGGGGTGTTCGGGAAGACCGTCCCCAAGACTGTTGAGAACTTTGTGGCCTTGGCAACAGGAGAGGTAATAAGGACTCCTCAAAGTACTATGTGGGTTCAAATAGACCAGGGCGTCAACAACCTTTCTGAAAATAAGAGCTACTTCTCAGATACAGATTAATGCGAAAGGCTACCCGTTTGAAACACACGGCCGGTTTTATGTGTATTCCGTGGAAGCAGTTGAAATCTGTAGGCACGGGCCGGTTGTTGGTGGTAGCAGTCGGCAAGCCCAACGAATTTTCCCCTTGTCAAAAAGGTGGGCTATTTTGGGACGTTTTCGGGTGCTGCCAAATGGCATAAAAAGATTTGTTTACTATGAGAATGTTTCATCCGGAAGTATGCGTTGAAACGTTCTATACAACGTGAATGTTTTATTATTATGTTTGGTCACCGGCGTTCTGTTGACGCTTGCAGAAAGGCTTTGGCTACAAGGGCAGCAAGTTCCATCGTGTCATCAAACAGTTCATGATCCAGGGAGGAGACTTCACCAAGGGAGATGGAACCGGAGGTACGGGAGCAGCCTCCATATTAGAACTAATAACTGTAATAATAATAACTGTACGTGTGCGTGCTAGTGATGGTGTGCATTTTATTCTGTGAAGGAAAGAGTATTTACGGCGACCGGTTCCCCGACGAGAACTTCAAGCTGAAGCACTACACCCCCGGCTGGCTCAGCATGGCCAACGCCGGCAAGGACACCAACGGCTCACAGTTCTTCATCACCACTGTCATGACCAGCTGGCTGGATGGCAAGCACGTGGTCTTTGGAAAAGTCCTGGAGGGAATGGTGAGCTTTTCCCTCTCAAAAATATGTTTGTGTATGTTTTCTTGTCATCCGGGTCATGGTAATCGTTGTATATTGAAGACATTTCCCCTTTGATGCAAAAGGCTTCTTCAGTTGTCAATTTCCAGTGTGGAGTCCCTCTATTTATGCCTTAAGTTTACCCACCGACGCTGCTGCGGGTCAAACTGGACCCGAGTCTACTAAAATGGATTTTAGATTTGCCAGGGTTAAATCAAGTGTAATGGTGGGTATCTTGAAACTGCACATGCCATATATGTGTGGGACAGTGGTAGCAGTGTTTAAGAGGGTGCTTGAAACAGTCGGGAGAACTTTCTGTGTTCCCACCACATTTGGTACCGGTTCCCACAGAAACATCCAGCTGTTGGTCTTCAAAGGGTCGTAGGGCAAAATTATCATGGCTGTTATTTTATTCATGCCTTGGGTCTCAATAGTGTGGAGTTAGCCACAACATCACGTGTTTATGTGGCTAAACATGCAGACAGGTTTTTTTTTTTCAGATTCAGATTTCATTGAAATCATTTTGATTGAACACTTCTGGCAAACTATTTACATGTGATGCGATCTATTCCGATCCAGTTTATACATGTGCACTACATTTTATTGGAACAGCCGTTTTACAGACATGATATGCGTCGATCAATGTAAACATCACGTGACGAATTAAGATGGTCAGTTGTCTATTTAGCACAGTAGTCGGGATTGTTTTTACACTTTTATTCAAAATACAAGTTCCAAGCAGTTAAAAAGGATTCTGTCACAGACCAGCTGTTTGGAAGCCGCCATATTTTCAAGTGCGTAAACCAATACGTCACTACGCGTTTACATCAAGACGTAGCATGCACGGGCAGAACGCAGGCCGACTATTCAGACTGAACCGTTAATGTGACTTTTGATCGGTTTTGGGGCAAGGAATATTCTACCCCCTGTGAAACCAAATGCAATTCCATTCGGTTTCAGCCTGGTTATTCCGATGACAGTTGTTTTATATGGTTTATTCGGTTTGAGCTTCGTACCCGATTCTAATCGTAAAACAAGGGTCTATTTGATTATAGATGTTTTAATCCAAAAACGATTGTTGAAAACACAAAAATTTACTTGCCCTTTTCTGTAAGGCATTGGTACTGGATTAATAAACCATTTGTTAATGTCAGACAGGCTATTAATACATTTTGAAAAGATCTACAGTTCATAATTTGATATAGCAATTATTTTGAGATGGAATATAATGTGCCCGTGATCCTTGTTAGGATAAGCGGTACAGAAAATGAATTGGATGGATATAATGTTTGTAAAGTAAATGGAACTTTGTTTGTTTGTTTTTGTTTTTTTAGAACGTCCTAATTTTTGCTTTTACAAGTAAATATGTGTTACATACAACACTGTTATTGTTGTTGTCGTTTAGGAAGTGGTGCATAAGATCGAGAACACAAAGACGGACAGTCGCGATAAGCCCCTCCAAGACGTGGTCATCTACGACTGCGGCATGATCAAAGTAGACGAGCCGTTCGCCGTAGCCAGGGAATGAGCAGAACTGTGTGTGTGGGGTGGGGGTCGGAGTGTTCATCGTGCAGGCCACTGCATGTCCAGTCTGGAAGGAGAAGCTTCTCTGGCTCTTGAAAGAGTGGCGCCCGGCGGTGGTCAGAAAGCAACAAAGGCGTGTCGATATCTATGACGACACTCTGGCTCCATCAAGCATTCCAAGGTGCTTCAATGGTCTTTTTGTTCTTCGTTTTTTTTTTTTTTTTTTTTTTTTTTTTTTAATTATTAAAAAAAAAAGGTTCCTTGAAATAAAGCTTCCAGGTTTTGTTAAATTCTTTTTGGGGGACATTTATACTTCTTGTACATTTCACTTTATAATACGAATCCTTTAGTCATCCGCAGATGGTAAGTGAAACGTGCAGAAATTTAAGTGTAATTCTCCCTTTGAGGTACAAGGGGGCAGCATTGTGCTGTGAATGGTTTTCTTTTGACCGCCAGCTAATGGAGCCACCAGGAGGCATGTGCCATCTACTTTCCAATGTCCTGTATCTATTTAACCAACATCAATCTTTGATCTCGCTACAATTCTGCCCAGCAACAACATTTCTCAGCACGCGCACACCACATTTGCACTAGGAATTGTAATTTGTCGTTCTCGTTTTACATAAGCATGTTTGTGATGCTTGTCCATGACCGCTTAGGCCACTAAAGTACTTTAGTGTGCTTGTTTGGCCCTCTCAAAGCACCCACTAGGGGGCGGAGAGCTAGTGTACAACCCGAATTCCAATTAAGTTGGGACGTTGTGTTAAACAAATAAAAACGGAATGCAATGATTTGCAAATCATGTTCAACCTATTTAATTGAATACACTACACAGACAAGATATGTAATTTTTAAACTCTTAAACTTTATTATTTTTAGCAAATAATCTTAGAATTTTATGGCTGCAACATGTTCCAAAAAAGCTTGGACAGGGTCATGTTTACCACTGTTACATCGCCTTTTCTTTTAACAACATTTAATAAACGTTTGGGAACTGAGGACACTAATTGTTGAAGCTTTGTAGGTGGAATTCTTTCCCATTCTTGCTTGATGTACAGCTTCACAGTCTGGGGTCTCCGTTGTCATATTTTACGCTTTATAATGAGCCATACATTTTCAATGGGAGACAGGTCTGGACTGCAGGCAGGCCAGTCTAGTACCCGCACTCTCTTACTATGCTGAAATAAGCAGGGGCATCCGCGAAAAAGACATTGCTTGGATGGCAGTATAGGTTTCTCCAAAACCTGTATGTACCTTTTCAGCATTAATAGTGCCTTCACAGATGTGTAAGTTACCCATGCCATGGGCACTAACACAGCCCCATACCATCGCTGATGCTGGCTTCTGAACTTTGTGTCCATAACAGTCCGGGTGGTTCTTTTCCTCTTTGGCCCCGGAGGACACGACGTCCACAATTTCAAAAACAATTTGAAATGTGGACTCGTCGGACCACAGAACTCTTTTCCACTTTCCATCAGTCTATCTTAGATGAGCTCGGGCCCAGAGAAGCCGGCGGCGTTTCTGGGTGGTGTTGATAAATGGCTTTTGCTTTGCATCGTAGAGTTTCAAGTTCCACTTACGAATGTAGCGCCAAACATTGGTTTTCTGAAGTGTTCCTGAGCCCATGTGGTGATATCATTTACACATTGATGTCGTTTTTTGATGCAGTGCCGGCTGAGGGATCGAAGGTCACGGTCATTCAATGTTGGTTTTCGGCCTTGCTGCTTACATGCAGTGATTTCTCCAGATTCTCTGAACCTTTTGATGATGATGATGATGATGATATGGACCGTAGCTGATGAAATCCCTAAATTCCTTGCATTTGTGCGTTGAGGAACATTGTCCTTAAACTGTTTGAGTATTTTCTCACGCACTTGTTCACAAAGAGGTGAACCTCACCCCATCTTTGCTCTTGAATGACTGAGCAATTCAGGGAAGCTCCTTTTATACCCAATCATGGCACCGACCTGTTCCCAATTAGGCTGTTCACCTGTGGGATGTTCCAAACAGGTGTTTGATGAGAGTTCCTCAACTTTCTCAGTCTTTTTTGCCACCTGTCCCAGCTTTTTTGGAATGTGTTGCAGCCATAAAATTCTAAGTTAATTTGCTATAAACAATAAACTTTGTCAGTTTGAACATTAAATATCTTGTCTTTGTAGTGTATTCAATTAAAAATAGGTTGAACATGATTTGCCAATCATTGTATTCTGTTTTTTATTTTTGTTTAACACAATGTCCCAACTTCATTGGAATTGGGGTTGTACTTATATTTCATCTTTCAAGTGTTTGACACACCTTCCTGTCTTTGTCCCATCTTCCTGACGCTCCCAATGCAGTGTGTTGGAACAAACTCTTTGCAGGCAAGTCCCAGCCTGGCCCTTGCATGCTGCTTTTGGTATATTGGTGCGTAATATCGTTATTAATATTAAGGTCCACGTGATAAGGAGGGGAAGAAAGCGGCGTTGCATGGGCCTTCATGTAAGCAAGCAAAAGAGGCTCAAGCAGTGTGGACCGCTGCATTGTAGTAGTAATATTGACAGTTTCAAATATTTTGACTGGCTCTTGTAGTTGAAATCTACTTTGAATATCAATTAAAATAATGTTTATATAATTGGACAATTTTCATTTTTTCAAATCATTTTTAAAAATGTGTATATCTAGCGCACGTGTCAAACTAGGCTCAAGGACCAAATCAGGTCTGCCACATAATTTTATATATCCCACGAAAGCAAATAGTGTTATCCTCATGATTTTGCGAAGAGGATTTATTCATTTTTTGGCAGAAAATCTGTACCTAAATACATTTTTTTATTCACTTTTCAAAAATTATTACAAGATATTTTTTTTTTTACCACCCAATCATTTCATAACAACTGAGAAATAGTAAAAATTAAAGTAATACTCCTATTTATAAATTCAATATCTGCTTGCTGCTATTTTCTGACTTCTGATGACAAATGTGTTCGAAACAATTAGATGCACCGATACTGATACAAGTATCAGTGCCAATACTGTTCATCTGTACACAAAAAAAAATGCTCCGATACTGACACACTGATACCACTTTACCAGCCTGGGAGGTGGAGTAGGAACCACGGCGACCATGTGGAGATACTTTAAGATAAACATGGATGATAACTCTTTGTTAGCCGACTCCACAAACTGTGCTCTACAAAATGGATGATGAATTCCACGTAGGCAGTGATTGAGGGCAATCACCATGGTTCTCGATCCCTGTCACCGGCTTCGCTCTGCTAGCCACGGGCCTGTCACAAAGCCTCTACAACGCATCACGTCGAGTAAAGAGAGGTAAGCAATGGTGTGATAACATCACTTCAGTTGTCCTGTCACAGTTTTATTTTAGAACATGTAATATTTTGAAGAATGAGTGGATTTTTTTTCGCACAGTTGATGTGTGGAAATTTCCCGTCATACCACTCCCGGTTGAAGATTAGTGTCAAACTCAACATAAAACATTTCCATCTGTGTCTAACCTAAACGTCTGCTAGCATAATGCTTACATACAATGGGACATGCCATAGAGGGGCTAACGAATAGCATCGGTGTCGCAGTGTTATAACTCCAAGCAATGGGTATTTGAACACAGATGGTGCAACAACACATTCAAACAGATATAACAATATCCACGTGCATATATTTAACCCCGGCAACAAATGACTCATATTATTGCAGCTTACTGAGCGGTTGTGACCGTTGCGTTCGTCTCCATCTACATAAGACATGAGATCAGCTTCCACAACTGTTTGCGCCTGTTTTAGCACACACAAACATTGAGCAAATCATGCCCTTAAGTGTACAAATTGCTGCCATCGATAATGCAATTGGCCTGAATTATTATGATGGCTTTCCAGTTTCAGAGCAAACCCATTCTACCGTGTCAGGAAGTGTGCAGCTGTGTTTTGCCCAGATCCAGTCAGGCATCCAGTGACTCACCAGGACGGGCAAAAAATATGGAAAGAATTCCCTGGAATCTTTAAAGCCTCTCTTGTTTGGACTGTGGCGATTGGGGGGATTGTGTGCTGAAACAGTGTTGTTGTTCACCTAGTGGCCTGCGCCGCACAGGCCGGACATATCTGACATAGCTGTGCACGCGAGGCTTTGTCACGTAGATTAAACGAACATTGCAGAGAATCACCGCAAACAAAGAATGCCAACGCATCCTGGGACGCTGCCCCCCTCGCCGAATCAACCTGTCGTTTACACTTAGTGACACAACCTGTTTTTTTTGTCTGTTTCCTATTTTGTGTAGAGTACCTCAATTTGCAGGGGCTCTAAAGGACAAGCTCAAGATCCAAAGCATACCACATCACGTGACAAACCTACAAGTATGCAAGATTGCATTGATCCTTTTTAAAGAATAAACATCTATTGAGAAACTTGAACTGGAAAGGCCAATTAACAGCTTACAGCAAGCAATTGGCCTCTTTTTTTGTTCACTATCCACCAAACTGCACTCGTCGTGCACTTCACTGCCAACATTAAGCGCTTGTTCGTTACTCAAATTTTTGCTCGCAAGTCAAGACACACACACACGCACACAAAAAATCGTCTGAATGGCTCAAAAAATGTTAAAGAATGCTAAAATCATCATTGCAGAAATGTACCGTTTCCTCAGTCGTTCTGCCTTGGTGAAATGACATGGAAAGTTTTGTTTACCAAGAGAATGGTTGAGCTTTTGCCACACGGAAGTAGATGTGAGCTCTATATTATGAAGTGTTTTATCTAGAAGTATGATAACACATCGTGCAGATTTGATGTGTTGTATTAGCGTGAAGTAGCATCGCGAAGTTGTTAAAAGTCACGTCTGGAGTTCCAAGAAAGCGTTTGGTCACGTCCACAAAGATAAGCAAAGACAAACAGTCAAAGGGGAAACGGCCTGACAAGAGAATATAAATATACAATACTCGGGGCGGAGCGGCGTGGGAAAGGTCAGCGTGGGAACTGGGCCTTGTTGTTTTGTCAATGACTTTGGACAAGAGCGTCCTACTCCAAAGACTACCACGACGGCCGCGCCGCTTCGTCATTGTTCTCCCGTTTCCTCCCGCCTGGCTTCGCGGCCTCCTTCGCCGGGCACTCGGTCGGACGTTTCCCACGATCTCCGGGCCTTCCTGCGCGCCGCTTACCGTTAGCGGTGGCTAATTTAGGTTCGCTCCTGCTGGGCTCGGCCATTGTCTCGCGTGGGAACCGGGGAGTCTTTTCTCACACGCTCGTGTGGAGGTCGAGGTTAGGAGTTTCCATGGAAAGGCTGGAAAGTCAGACCACTTCCGCTGTGAAACGTGTTTTACACCAGTTTTTTCGACTTGGAAGGCTAAATCCCAAATCCCTGTGTGACGTGTGTATGGTAACGTTGATATAAAAAGTCTACACACCCCTGTTCAAATGCCAGGTTTTTTTTTTGTGATATGAGAAAAATGACACCATTATTTAATCAGCAGCTCCCCCTCTCTCCACGCCATGCAGTTTGGTTTCAGATCCAAGCATTCCACTGAAATGGCTACATGCCTCTTCATTGAGAAAATAAAATCTTCTCTCGACAAGGGTGGAGTTGTAGGGGCGGTGTTCTTGGACCTCAGGAAAGCTTTCGATAGAGTAAATCACTCTGTTCTTCTTACCAAGCTCTCAAAATTTAACTTCTCTCGCAAAGCTGTGAGCTGGATTGAATCATATCTGCATGACCGAACACAATCTGTATCAGTTAACAACTGCAGATCAGAGTCTCTTAGGCTAACCTCTGGAGTCCCTCAGGGATCAATATTGGGCCCCCTTTTATTTAGTCTTTATATCAACGATTTGCCCACTGTTTGCTCTGAAGCAGAGTGCGTAATGTATGCAGACGACACAGTTTTCTTTGTTCATGGTCGCTCCAAAGATACTGTTGCTGCTAAACTCACTAATACAATGTCCTGTGTCACAACTTGGTTGCAGGAGTTCTGTCTACAGCTAAACGTTTCTAAAACTGTAGGCATGTATTTCACTAAAACAAATAGAGTATCACCTGACCCCGACATACTTGTTAATGGAGAAAAAATGCAAATTGTCAGCCAATACAAATATCTTGGGTTAATAATAGATTCACAGCTTTCCTTTAAAGTCCATATTGACAAATTGTGTAAAAATATCAAATTAAACCTCGCAAAATTTTCGTGCAATTTGGAATGAAATGTCAACTGAAGCTGCAAAAATTTACCTGCATTCGATGATTCTTAGTCACTTTAACTATTGCATAACCAGTTGGTCCCAGGCTGGTCAGAATGCAAAAAAACCATTGGAAGTTTTGTACAAACAAGTAATTAAAGTGATGGATAAAAAACCAAGGCACTATCATCACTGTGCAATTTTTAAAAAATACAGTCTTTTAAACTGGGACAGTCTTCACATATTTCAGATTTAAATGTGATTTATAAAGTACTGCATGATTTGGCTCCAGCTCCTCTGGCTGAGTTCATCAGCCAAAGAAACAGCTCTGAGCGTGTCACTCGAGGCTCTGTCAGAGGTGACTGTCTCATTCCTCTGCGCAGGAGCACTTTCAGTAAGTCAGCCTGGTCAGTGAGGAGCGCTGGTGAGTGGAACTCAGTACCTGAGGAGGTTAAACTGCTTACAACATACAAGGCCTTCACAAAAAAACTGAAAATGTGGCTAGTTAACACCTATAGCTGCCAACACTAAAAGACAAGTATGTTATGTTGTCTTTTTGTTATGATCAAAAAAATTATGGTTTTATTCTCTCTTAATAGTATAGTTTGATTATGTATCCTGTATTATATTGTCTTGTAGATGTATTTTACTGCTTTTTTACATCATGGCCAGGGGACTACAGATGAAAACTAGCCTTCTGGCTAATTCTGGCTTTTTTAACCATGTGTACTTCATGTGTTTTATGAAATTGCATTGTCCCCTTTCAAAAATAAACTGATAAACAAGATAAACCATTTTGAAACTGTTCCTACCATTGATTATAAAAAAATAGGGGGAGTAAAAATAAACTACTGAGAGGGCTCGGGTTTGTAACGTGGATGTGCTAACCACAAGTATACTATGCCGCGAACCTTTAGAAACATTCACGGTGAATTCAGTGCACTCACAGGCCAGCAGCAGTAATGGCTTGTACTTGAATAATTAAATAACATGACTTCACTTTTTCATTTTTTTTCCTTGTGTAATCTAATGTATAAATCATCCACTGTGTCTCAATAGATTGCTTTGAAGCACACGATCAGACATGGATAACGCTGCAATCGGTCTCGCCATTTGGCAAGCTTACATCCTCCCCTCCTCTCTTGTCCTTCAAGTGTACTTAATAAATCGAATCCCACGAGGATAACGCTTGTCGGCTTTATCAAAGCGGCCCATCTGATCTGCTAATTGGTGTAGTTTCCTGCATTTTTTAAATCTTCGTAACTTTTTTTTTTTTTTAAATAATAAAAGCTGTGCTGCATTTTTGTGTGCGTGTCATTGTGAAACACAACAGCACTCAAGTATGCTGACGAGGGGGTTGTGCAAGTGTATGTATTTTTGTTGTGGCGCCCAAACATGAAGCGATCGTGTAAGACACGTGCACAAACACCAAATACCTGTCAGTGCCTTTAATAATAATGTTTAAGATGTTGCATAAGGAAGTACACGTATATTTATTTCTGCAGTGGTGGGAAGTAACCAAGTACAAATACTTCGTAACCGTACCTCTGGAAAAAAAAAATCCAGTGGTGTCTTGATATACCAGTTGAATTTGTTCTGTGACCACACTTGTATCTCAAAACAGTCATATCTAAAAATCATCTTTCCCCTTTGAAATGAATGCAAGTGCCATTAATCCGTTCCAGGCTTCCCCCAAAAAATCCAACAAAATGTGTTGTGGTATTTATTTCAATGAGGAAAAATAGCATTCCATAATATTGTAGTTCATGAAAACATAGTAATGACATACGGTAATTAAAAAAAGAATTAAATAGGCTTGTCAAGCTGCATCAATTAAATGGCCATTGTGGTGCTCTTTCTCTCCAACAGCAGACAGATATACTGTTCATCAGTACGGCACTAATATTAGTCGTCCTCCACAGAGGATAAAGAATATATGACTGTGAGTACTGTTGTACTGATATTGTCCTTCAACTGGAAGGAAACCAATATCAAGTGATGGTGGCCGGATGTTGTTGAAGTTTGCAATCGCCATCTAGTGGTGGGGCTCTGAAGTGCAGTCGTATCTCAAATTTTACTCATATCTCAAGGCAAAAACATCGCTCAAGCGACGGATCGAATGTCAAGGCACTTGAATCTTGTATCTCAAGGCACTACTGGTGGACATTAGTGATATCGTTAGCCAAGAAGCCAAATCCTTGCCCTAAGTGGATTTTTAAGGTTTTCAGAAAACAAGAAAAAACACAACAAATTCAACAAACAAGAAAGGTCCACTTGCCTCAATTCAACCTTTGTGGATTAGCATGGCCTAAATGATTACTTTGTCAAAACAGGCTTGTTAATTCTTTTATCTGTTCCTTGGGTAAGCTTTGCTGCCCCTGCAGCATGGAATACCCCGCTGACTAAACTAAAACTATCTGAATTTATTCCAATTGGAGTTTTCCATTGTGTCCTGGGGGACTGTGAGACTACTGAACAGTGCCTGTGTTCTAAATTTTAAGTTGTTGTTCGTTGTTGTGTTGTAGCTTATGCGCTTCTTATTGAAAAACACAATTGCACCGCAATCATGGTACATTGTTACTGTTCTTATTGACGTGCTGCTGACCTCTTGGCCATGTCACCCCATGAACGAGATCCTGATCTCAGCGGGTTTTTATCTGGTTAAATAAAGGCTAAAAAGAAAATTCATCCAGGAAAAGTAATACAATACAATACAAAAACGTTCCAATTTTATATTTCCTTTGGGCACTTATAGCAAATATAGCAATTATAGCAAAGTTTTTTAATATGAACCTTTACCAAATGTTTTAGATGTCACTTGGCGGTAAATAAAGAGCTTAATAATGGCATTTCTTTCCAAAAAAATAATACACACCCCAACGGTTGGAGGACATGGAAATATTGCAGGAAATCGAAACTATTGTCACAGTGACCATTTCTACCTTTATCTCAACTGTGTCGGGTACACTTTTGAGTTCCATATTGACAAGAAATTTTATAAATGTTAAATTGTTCTACCAAACAGTTGAGCTGGCGTCAATGGCGTCCCTAAAAGTGATCACAGTGGTGCCTTGAGATACGAGTTTAATACATTCTGTGACCATGCTTGTAACTCAAATCGCACATATCTCAAATCATCTTTCCCCATTGTAATGAATGAAAATGCTGTTAATCCATTTCAGCCTCCCCCCAAAAAATAAAATTTGTAATGTGTTTTTCAATAAGAAAACTAGCACTGTATCATATTGTACTTTATAAAAACATTCAGTAATAAGATAATTTAATAGAATGTAAAGAATTAAAGTTTGTGCATTGTCTGTCTACGTTTTGATGAATTGTTTGTGTTGAAATATCCGTTGCTTAAAGGATTATAACATTGCTACTATCGATGCTATTTGTTAGCCCATCAATGGCATTTTGTATTTTGTTTTGTACTAGCAGAAGCAAATTGTGTGGTTGTTATAATATACATGTAATTCTCTTTGTTTTATGTTTAATTTGACAGTAAACTTCAACTGAGAGTTGAAATAAAAATTGAAGCCTTGTTTTGAAGAATTTTTCACTTTGTGCCAAACTGCTGCTTGTTGTGAAGTGAGTTGACTGCCATTATACACCACTCGTATCTCAAATTTTTGTTCGTAAGTCAAAGCAAAAACTCAGCCGAACGGCGACTCGTATCACGCAAAAACTCGTTAAGTTGGGTCACTCATATTAAGGGACCACTGTATTTGCTTTCATAATGTAATCTACTGATGGCCGAGCAGGTAGTTAAAGGGTTAAGTACATAGTGTGAGTACTTTTGCCACCTGGGACTTTTCTGGAAGGTTCAGCGTGTCCCTGGTAGGAATGGGACTCTTATATAAGACAACAGAAAAAGTGCTGAAGGGCGACACGATTTGGGAAAGAGCAAGTCTGTTGCCCCTCCAGTTTATTAAATAGAATAGACAAGACGCTAACAGATTAGCTGCCCATATTTCCCCTCCCATGTGACCTTGGATAATCTCGTATTCGCACATGAGCCGAGCGCTAACAATGGTTTTGCAGCCCCTAAAGCTGATCCACCACTATCTGGCAGGCTCAACATGTTGGCCTCAATATCACAGAAACTCCAAATTGATTGTTAACAGTTTCCAGAGTGCCTCACCGTTTATTTTGTTCCCTCGTGCTTTGAGTTTGTCACGAGAAAACACCAATCCAGTGTCATGTTAATGACCAAAATCCAGCACAAATTAGAGCACTGGAGCAACTTTTTCTACAAATAGTGATTCGGGCCTCGGTGTTGTTTACAGGCAATCTTTGTGTAACTGGATTGGGGGAGGGGTGTGTGTGTGTGTGTGTGTGTGTGTGGGGAGGGGGGGGGGGCAATATAAACTAGGTCTGTTTTTACACCACTCGCCAGCATTCATGTGGAAATTCAACAGTGAGATGAAGCGTGTCACAGGCCACAACATTAAGAGCACCTGTGCCATCTAACGACATTTAATAAAGCGGGACCTCATCAAACCATTTTCACTCTAATCTTGTAAACACTCCTATTTGTTCGCCACTATGTGACTGGTTCTTCAAGTAGTTTTACTTTGTTTTACAGTATGTTATTCATTATTTGCCTAAGGGGATAGAGACCAACAGTTTTGGTTAAGGGTTAAATCCATAAAGGTTCCCTGAAAAAAATAATCTGTGAATACACAAATGTGGAACCGCGACTATTGGGGGGGTTCACTGTAGTTTTGCAACACATGAGCTGTCACTCGTCCGATTTTTGTATTTATTTATTTTTGGTCTTGAGTGGCGAGCAAAAATTAGAGTTACAAGCGCTAGCTGTGGTGAACTTCACAACAAGCTGCTGATTGTATACAATCTTCAAAAAAGTCCAAATGCTTGTTTCAAGCTGTTTATTGCCATTCTCAGTTGAAGTAAAATTAAACATAAAATACAGTGGGTACGGAAAGTATTCAGACCTCCTTAAAATGTTTACTCTTTGTAAAGCCAGCCATTTGCTAAAATCATTTAAGTTAATTGTTTTCCTCAATGTACACTCTGCCATTCCTCCTTGCAGAGTCTCTCCAGATTTGTCAAGTTGGATGGTGCATGATGGTGGACAGCCATTTTCAGGTCTCTCCAGAGATGCTCAATTGGGTTTAAGTCAGGGCTCTGGCTGGGCCATTCAAAAACAGTCACGGAGTTGTTCTGAAGCCACTCCTTCGTTATTTTAGCTATGTGCTTAGGGTCATTATCTTTTTTGAAGGTGAACCTTCGGCCCAGTCTGAAGTTCTGAGCACTCTGGAGAAGGTTTTCGTCCAGGATATCCCTGTACAAGGCCGCATTCATCATCTTTTCTTCGATTGCAACCAGTCGTCCTCTCCCTGCAGCTGAAAAACACCCCCACAGCATGATGCTGCCACCACCATGCTTTATATAATATATAATATATTTGAGTAAAAATTGTTTTTTTTCCAATGGTCATCTATCATCTGTGGATTTTCGCTATTCGTGGTCTGAATAGCGGGGGTCCACTGTAGTTATAAATCTTTAAACAACTGATATTTGAACACAAATGGTAGCGAAACATGCAGACAGAGCATACGACAATACTCACAGGTATATATTCTTTATCCTCTGCGAAAAAAAGACTAATATTACTGCAGCTTATTTGCAACGGACTTCTTCTGTTTCATCATCAAATCTACGTGTAGTACCGTATTTTCTCCTGTATAATGCGCATTTCCCCCCCCCCCCCCCCCCCAAAAAAGTCAAAAGTCAATAGTGCGAATTATACATGGGTATAGGGGTAAATGGGGGAGGGGGGGAAATCACATTTTATAAATGTATGCCGCCATCTAGTGGTTATGAAAAAGCTGTGCACATTCATTCCAAAATGCCACCGCCACCTCGTGGTTATAAAAAAGTGTAGCCTACACTTTCATTCCAATATGACAGGGTACGTATGACTGCATATATGTACAGTTGTGCTCATAGGTTTACATACACTGGCAGAATTTGTGAAATATTTTTTTAAACTATGACTGATGACTTAACAACAACCATCATTAATTTCTTTTGTGTTATTTTTTGTTTAATGATAATGCTTTTCTCAAATGCTTGACCGTTTAATTTGAATCCCATTAAAATAAAATTAAATGTGTTTCGCCTGGTCCTTCCTGTTTTCTTTAAAGAATTGTAGCCATCTTACAAATTCTGCCTGGGTAATCAAACATATGAGCACAACTGTGTGTTTTCTAATTTACTTAATAAAAGTAGGCCTGTGAATTTCAAAATAAGAGCAAGTAAATTAAAAAAAGGATTACATGTTCAAATAAAGTGCTTAACTTCAGAATAATTCTTTGAAAAAAAACCTAACAAAATACAGATAACGCTACATGTTTTGATCATATGGGTGGACGCAAAATCATGCATTGTAAAAATGGATTATACATAGGTAGAAGGGTTTTCCAGAATTTTTAGGTCAACTTTGGGGGTGCGTATTATACATGGGTGCACATTATACACAAGAAATTACGATATGTCTGTATGTTTTGTACTGCCTCCTGGTGGCCAAGGAGTGCACATCAAAAAGCGGCCCAGTGATTGAAAACATGTAATCATGATGCACAAACTGTTCTATTTTTTGCATTCTATTTCGTTATGTTACTACTGAATGCTTTTTATAAAATAAAAATACTGTAGATTGCTATATTTCTTATTAAAAACACATTTTAAAAAATGTTGGGTTTTGGGGGGGACTGGAAGAGATTAATGGAATTTGATTTGCCTTGATTTCAATATGGAAAGATGATTTGAGACACGAGTGTTTTGGGTGAAAAGCATGTCTCGCAACAGATTAATCTGAAACGTCATTGCAAGACTGTAGTTTTAAAATTAAAACAAAACAAAATGTAGCATCCGGGAACACATCCATCAGCTGATCAGTGGATATCTTTTCTTATCTTATCTTTCTTTATCTAAACCATGGGAGGTTTCCAGCCACGGGATGTTTCCAAGCTCTTCCGTCACGATCTCGTTGATACTCCTCAGTGACCTTCAACCCCCGCCCGCCATGATTGCCATCACCAGCCAGCTAAGTTGGGCAAGCATCACTGGCATAACTAATGTGCCAGGATCAAGTAGCTGGGCCTGTTATCTTGTTACCGATTGGATAAACTGTTTGGCACGGGGACTCTTTGCCATTCCACCTTACATAACGGGGGTGCTGCGTTCGGTTGTTTGGGCCTGTTGGACAATTTTTGAAGGGATGTCTCGACTCTTGAGCTAAAAACAGATGATGTTCTCTCTTTCGGGAAGTTTAACGGTCCCATGATATAAAATTTCTGATGGAAACAATATGATGGCCAAACTCTGTTCAACGCCTGTTGCCCTAAAAGTGTAAGTTGCTAAACAAAAATAGTCGAGGGTCTGGAGGTGCGCCACCTTTATTAGCCGGTAAACTAATCCTGGCACACAAAGATTTAGGGCGTAAAAAAGCTGTAGAAATGTAGGCCAAGCCCTCGGGGCAAGGCAAACTCACAGTACTAGTACTCACTGTATAGCATGCTATGAATGCACACACACGCACAAAATGTTAAAAGCAATTTAACAGTTCTTTGCACTGCTCGAAGTTGAATCTAAAAATTAAAGCAGAGGCTTCATTGTATAACAACATCTTAATTTCCCTCATGGCATTACCGCACAATATTTAGAGTTCTAAAATTCTCATCTGATGGCTTAAAAAAAAAAAAGATGTTTGGGAGCTTTATCGGGGAAGGGACCATTTGTACAAAATATTTAAAATGTAAAACGTCAAAATAGAATTAATACAGATCCGTATTCAGAGGTGATTTTTTTTTTTTAAAGTGTGTTTTTTTTAAAAAACCTTTAAAAATATTGAAATTCAAACATAAAATTACAAATGTCCAAAGAAATTCAAAATTATATCCAGCCAGTGATTTATGATTTGCAAAGTTCTGTAAATGTAAAAAAAAAGCAAATGAATTAAAACAAAAC
This sequence comes from Phyllopteryx taeniolatus, assembly GCF_024500385.1. Lineage (NCBI taxonomy): Eukaryota > Metazoa > Chordata > Actinopteri > Syngnathiformes > Syngnathidae > Phyllopteryx > Phyllopteryx taeniolatus. The sequence goes on from NC_084506.1 coordinate 18,090,760, forward strand.
TCACACTGAAATCATGAATACAAATCAATAACATTTTGGAAAACCAAATATGATCAAAATATATTAAGAAATATTTTAACAATGATTTTAAAAAAATACATTAAAACATTTAACAAATAATTTTAAGAATATTTAAATTTAAACAGTGCAATTAAAAACACAAACAACATTAAACAATACAACAATTTTACATTATATATACAGTGTATATATATATTTGAAATGTCTTTAAATGATTAATTTTTTTTAAATAAACATAAAAAATTCAGTCGTGTGGTCTAACGAAATAGAATTATATGATTAACGTGGTTAGCCCATTTGCCTCACAGTACTGAATTTGAGGATACGAATCCGGGCTGTGGCATTCCTTTGTGGAGTTTGCGTGTTCTCTCCATGCTTGTGTGGGTTTTCTCTGGGTACTCTGGCTTCCTGCCACATTCAAAAATAAAAAATAAAAAACCCACGAACCAAATCAGGATAAGCGTGATAGAAAATGGGTAGATGGATAATAAATTAAATACCATTACAAGTAAATAGAGTAACAATAGTGCAATTATTTCCAAAAACACATGCACAATTCTTTGTTATGTCTGAAATAAGGTAAAATTTCCTCGTGTTCCAATAAGCCACATAATGGAATAATATCAGACTGTCAATGCTGATACATAGAACATAAGCCTGGCAAAATCATCTTCATGCGTCGTATATCCTGGATGACGCTGGTGATGAAGTGCCTTTTGCTACACTGCATGTTGGCTCGCTATGATGCCAAAGGCTGCATTGAGCCTACTGTATACATGAGATGGTGTCAGTGCCATCTGACCTTGTCTGCATGTCGCCTGTGTACTTGGCAGCATGTGGGCCGCTGACCCGAGTGGCAACGTGTGGCAACGTGTGGCCACTTGTTGCTGAAATACTCTCACCTTATCCAATGACAACAACTGTGGCGCAGTCTCAAGGCAGACATTTTATAATGCACAATAACGTGTATATGTATTATTATATATTTTTTTTTTACAATATATTACAAGTCACTGATGGTATAGTGGTGCACTCGCCTGACTTTGGTGCGGCAGCGTGGGATCAGTTCCCACTCAGTGACGGTGTGAATGTGAGTGCGAATGGTTGTCCGTGTCTATATGTGCCCTGCGACTGACTGGTGACTAGTTCAGGGTGTAGTCCGCCTTTCGCCCAAAGTCAGCTGGGATAGGCTCCAGCGCCCCGCGACCCTAACCAGGATAAGCGGTGTTGACAATGACAATATATTACATATTACATACACGTTTGAGGTTTTAATTATATATTTTTATTGTATTAAATATAGTACTTGGTTTATTGAAATGAATCGTAAATTGTATAATAAAAATTAGAAAGATGTTTAATTTTATTACTGAAATATAAAAAATGGAATTAATTATTAATGCAATAAAAAATGGGAATGCTTTTTATGCTTTATTAAAATATTTATATATACATATTTTAAACACATTCGTTTCACCATTTTTATTAAAATAAATTTAATTAGTAAATTCTAATTACATTCAATATTAATAGAATAAAAATGCGAATAG